>NW_009649864.1:3752989-3790670 GCF_000708025.1 Charadrius vociferus | reverse complement strand
TGAGTGGGAGCAGGAGAAAGAAATTTAATATTTTAGGCAGATGGGGAAAGCATCTCTATTAAATGACCGAAATAGTCATGACCACAACATAATGGATGCTTGGTGTGCTGAGGACAGAGAGTGATTTTTGGCCGATGAATGCATTGTAACCAAGGAAATGTCTTCCTGTTTGATGTATTGATGGTGTGTGGGCATGATCTGTCATTTAAGGGTTGAGCTGGATCTGCATGACCTTTTCCAGTCAAATGCACTAAAATGAATTTGAGTGAGGAAAGTAATACATGATGTGTTGAATAAAAACCCAAAGACTTCAGTGAGGAAACACACAAACATAACAGCTGTGAAAGAGATGCCTGGTTGGATTAAGAATGTATAGGACCACAGAAAGGTGCTAAAGTAGGGCTGGCAGTAAGGAGAGCCCCAGGATGGTATGTTTCCTGGATTGCATGGGGTTCTCTGTGCCAAACCCAGCCTCCCCAAATGTTTGCCTCTGCATTGCCCATACAATCCCTCCTTCCAGGGTTTCCTGTTCCTATTCTTTGGGAACACCTCAGGACGTGCCACCACCCTGCTGTCTCTGCAGCCCCTCTGCTGGGATGCATTCAGCTGCCCCTGGCACAGATTCTTTCACACATTTTTTCCCATTCAGGTATCTGTCAGCCTCCCCGTGCATGATAATGCTCCTCTTCACACAGGTTGTGTGCTACAAGTGCTAAGGGAAATGATAAAACCTCTAAGTGCTTATTGTCCATTCCCAGTTTCCATGGCAACCATGATAAAATGTTTCTTTTCCCATATTTCAGGAAGTCCATTCACCTCCTTTCTTCCCACTCTTCAGTTCCCTTCAGGAGGCGGCGATGCTTACCCGGCTGCTTCCCCAGGGACCGACCCCTACGGCAAAGGCTTGGTGCTGCCCGCGCACCCCAGGGCAGATGTTAGAGTGAACGGGGCAGCGCTGGGTAGCTGGAGGACATCACCTTGGTACAAACTCCCCAGACCCCTAGCAGGTCTCGTCTGAAGAGGCAATAGTCATGCCAGGACCTCACCAGGAGCCAGAATCTGCCAGGCCGGCTCTCCTCACGGCTGCAGGAGTGGAAGGGGAGAGCAAGCTCTCTCCCAGGAGAGCAGCTTTGCCTTGCAGAGGTGTGCTGTGCCATATGTGCTGTGATTTCCCTCACACAGGGCTTATAGATCAGCACAAGCGCACGGCAAATTAACTGAGTTTCCCAGCGGTCTTCCTTAGCACTTCACAGCACCCTAAAATCTGCACGCTTGGTCAGCCTTGGTAGCTCGTCACGGGAGCTCACCGCTGATAGCTCACCTTCTTCATCAGCTGAGTCAAATAACGAGCTAGAGAGCCTTTTCTAGAGAGTTTTTCTGCCTGGAGTGTATTACTATTATAATCATAATGTTTTTTCAGTGTGCTTAATTGTTTAACCAATGTGTTGCTGGTGCGTTGAACCCTGCATTGTGTGAGCTGCTGTGGGTGTACAGGGCTGAACAATCTGCCAGTAACGCAGGAGTGGGGTGCGAGGGCAGCAAGTCTGGCTAACGGCTGCAGGGTGGACACGGCGGGCAGCAAACCCATAAGTCTCGGATGACTTCATTTTGGGTTGCGTGGTGCATGTACAGAGGGAAAGAAGGTTGAACACTAAGCGAACAGAGAGACAGTACCTGGAGAACAGAGGTTTTATATATTGTCTAAATAGATATTAATTTATATGTGTGTCTATATCTCTACTATGGGAGGCTGTCTCTGCACTGTGTTCAGTGAAATTCTTCTCAAGGCATTTGAGTGCATTGCCCAAATCTGCTGGGTCTTTGCCCATCACTGCCTGCCTTTCTTCATGTCCACCTCAGCAGACACTGGTCAAAAATGATGCCGGGGCTTACTTTTGTCTTGCTACTCACTGGCAACAGGGTGGTTCTGGGAAAATGGACTATTCCACCACTGTCCTATCTGGCAGTGTAATCTGTACAGCACACTTGTAAGATCAGGGATGTTATCTGCAGAAATATAGTCCAGCTCCCCATAAGCTGAACAAAGAAGGGGATCGCTGTCTCCCTGCAAACACTTCTCCCAGAGCGCTCTTGCCTCCCCGCAGCACCAGGCCAGGTCCAGGAGGGTTACTCCTTCTCTGTGGCTCCCCTTGTCCTGGCAGTGCTTCTCCAGGTGGAGAGCGAACACGCAGCTCTGAAGAGGCAGCCTCGTCAGGCCCCTGCAGGGTCCACAGAGGAGCTGTGCAGTGCTGCTAAACAAACACCTTCCTCTCAAGCACTGGGAAACCGGAGAGCTGGCATCTCGTCAAGACATTGCTGAAGCTGTGGTGGGCACACAAGGGTACCAAGGAGGCCAGTCCCATTAAGAAGCAGTATCATTTGAGTAATGTTTGGAAACCTACCAGATGTGGCAATGTTGGTACCAGAGCTGGCTGAAGATGAGGAGTTCTGATTTACCAAAAATTCCATTTTTCTTGCTTTCCCCCCGCCTCAGAGTTTCAGCAAACTGGGGCCAAAGACCCATAACCTCAAGGCTTTTTAGCCCAGCAAGAGACTTTCCAAATACATCTTTCTGCCCCCACAGTTTGCAGTACCCCCAGCCTGGGGATGTTAGGGATCCAGAGGAAGACAACTCAGAGCCTGGCCTCAGATTTGGTCAGCTGAACCTAATGCGTTCTGCATGAAACATGCAAGATTTGAAGGAAGCAGCTGTTGGGCTTAAAATTTACTGGAAAGTTTCCAGCCAAGCACAGTTTGAAATGAGCCTTCCTGAGCCCCAGAGACCAAACGGCCTCACTGGGAAGTCAACCAGCACCCATTTATGGAGGTTTCTTATGGGTCCATCAGCATGAGCATGAGCAAACGGTCCCAAGTGAGGGCCTGTCTATCATCCACGCTGTTTAATCGTCGTCTCGCTCCCTGGGCTGGCGCTGGCAGGTACCAGGTGGTGCTCTGCTGGCTGGTGCCCTGGCACAGCATGGAGGGCAGCAGGTGCTGAGGACCGTTCCCAAATGGGCAGCGGGGGCCAGGATGCACTGGCTTCAGCACCATCCTCCCCACACAGTCCTCCATCAGTGCCCCACTTTGTCCATACCCACATTTTCATAGTAATAAAATATCACCCTGCAACACTAGTCAGATGCTTTGAAAAAAAAAGAAAAGAAAAGAAAAGAAAAGAAAAGAAAAGAAAAGAAAAGAAAAGAAAAGAAAAGAGAAGAAAAGAAAAGAGAAAAGAAAAGAGAAAAGAAAAGAAAAGAAGAAAAGAAAAGAAGAAAAGAAAAGAAGAGAAAGAGAAAAAGGAAAAGGAAAAGGAAAAGGAAAAGGAAAAGGAAAAGGAAAAGGAAAAGGAAAAGGAAAAGGAAAAGGAAAAGGAAAAGGAAAAGGAAAAGGAAAAGGAAAAAAGAAAGAGAAAGAAAATACTAGTAGTATTGTATTAGGGTGACAGGGGCAGCACATGGGGACCAGATGAGACCCAGAATCACGTGTTATGGACTGGAAGTGGCTAACCTGTGCCAGTTGGCTTCAGGGCCAGAGAATGGTCCCTGGCCTGGTTTTATTTATTATTTCAGACCTAGACTGGCCAGCGAATTTGGTAGAGAAGTGAGCAGCGTGAAGACATTAGGCACTTTTTATACAAACTAATTTAGCTACTCTGGGGTAACATCGCCTTAATGAAGGTTTTATGGAAGCACCTGGAGGTACAGATGTGTTATTTTGCCTGCATAATAGGTTCATAAGGGTGCGCAGGATGAAGTGTACTACACTAGAGGTTCTTCAAATTGCCAAGGTGACCAAAATCCTCAGAGCTGCAAAGTCTTCTGTACATATCGATTGTGATTTCAGTGGTGGTGTTTATAGACTGCCTGCAGTTTGCCAAATTCCTCACAGACTCATTGTGGGATGGTTTCTACATGGACTTACCCCCTAGGTGGTCAGTGTATGGAATGAGGAGTGGGGGTCATCCAAGGTTGGAGGTTATTAACTAACATTATTTTGGATTTTCACTCCTCTAGTTCATGAGTATTTCTTTGGAAAACAGACTGGTATTCTGAGGTCTTTTAAAAGAAAAGTATTTCAAGAAGGACTTGAAGAAGAGGGCTAAAGAAGGAATGGGCTGCACAGCTAATTCCACATCATAGCCATGAGCATCTCCTCTATCTCCCAGCCATTCCCATCACACCAAAATAGGCCTGTTGTAATGAAGCATTGAGAGGTGAGAGAGGGGGTTAATGTACTAGTCTGTTACTGCTGGAGATACCATTTCCAATTTGTTGGAGTTCACACATGAAAGTAGGTGTGGTTGTCTCAGCTCATTCTTCGGGGCATAACTGGTAGCCAATTTTCCTGAAATCTCCTGCTTTTGCATTAGTTAAGAAGCTGCATATGTGACTTTGAGAGAGGAGATTGCATTTATATCCTCTTGGTTTTATTTAACATTGTATTCTTATTACCTGGGGTTTACTCTTCTGGTGTGATGCATTTTCCCCCTCTCACATACAGCAAAGTAATAGCTACCCAGAGGCCTGTAAAGTGTACAAATGGGGCTGAGCTGGAAAGGTCAGCCCTACGGATATGTTGGACCATGCCAAAGAGCAAGGTGAACAGATTAAGCTGTATAAATATTTAAAGAGCTGTAATTAGGACTAACACGGCCTCACTCCCAAGGTTCATTATTATACATGCACATGGCAGAAAAGTAACTAATCATGACCTTTTTCCACTTGCTTTTCCTTATGTTTTTGACAGACTGTTTTTCATTCCCTAAGATGTTCCTGGCTGGCACTGCCTCCCTGGGAAGGGGCAGGAGATTTGTTATGGCTTTCTGTGAAGCCAGGAAAAATCCGAGAATTTTCGGAAGCAAGTAAGGGGAAGATGCTGGTTTTTGCCCCGGCATTGCCCTGTGCTGCTGGAATATGGGGCAAGGAGGCAGAGGTTTCCCAGCATGGTGGAAGGTCTCATCCAAAGCCCAGCAGGACTTGAGGAGCCCTTGCTAAGGACACCAAGTGTCCCAGTGTCACAGACACACAAACATCCTCCTCCTGGCGGGACGACTCTAGCTCATCCTTGGCCTCAAGACCACGTGTTTGCAACTCCTAGACTCAGCTGTTACAACTCTCCTTAAGGCATACAATCTTCACAAGCTAAAAACACTCTAGTTGGTACAAAGCACAATATCTTTTTTGCTTAGCAACACACATTTCCATGAACTTGAGGCTCACTGTTGCCTCATCGTTCATCAGCCAAGCCTGATGCAAGGTCTCCGTCCTTGGATGGATGTAACAGGTGGTGCAGCCTCCTCCACTGCTGATGTGTCCTACAGCAGCAGGCACTTTCCTGTGACACAAGAACCAGTGGGACAACCCAGGCACCACAGCAGCTGTCCTGGGTGTTATGGTCCTCAAGTGCAGCAGTAGCTCACCCCCTTGGTGCCACCACCTCCAGGCAGGGAGAGCACAGGGAGCTGGTTGCTGAAGGAGAGTTGCCTTCTCCTTCAGAAGAGGTCTGAGCTGTCTTCCTCAGAAGAGGGTGAATGAGGATCAGAGACATTTTCCAGATTGCCTGCAGACAGACCCTGGTGCTGGATGGGGAACAGCTCTCTGAGTAAATGCTCTCTGCAGCATCCTACAGGGGATCTTGACAGGTACCAGCCCCTGCAGGGCTGCTGGTGTGGGTCAGGGCTTGAGGCATACACGCACACCACATTTTTAGACCTCCTGCTTTTCCAAACATGGCATTTTGAGTCTGTGCCTGTGCCCCTTCCCACCACACTCACAGGTCAGGAGGAAGAACCAGAATTACCAGCTCTACAGCACAACAGGCGCATCTGTTTTAAACCAAACGTGGTGGTGTTGGACAATATCAACTGGACCAAAGCAAAACTTTTCATGCCTGCAAACCAGTTTTGATGACATTTCCATTAAGAAAGACTTAGAATAGAATAGAATCATAAAATAGTTTGGGTTGGAAGGGACCTTTAAAGGTCATCTAGTCCAACCTCCCCTGCAATGAGCAGGGACATCTTCAACTAGATCAGGTTGCTCAGAGCCCCGTCCAGCCTGACCTTGAATGTTTCCAGGGATGGCACATCTACCACCTCTCTGGGCAACCTCTTCCAGTGTTTCACCACCCTCATCGTAAAATGAAAGGAAGGAAGGAGGGAAGGAAGGAAGGAAAGGAGGGAAGGGAGGGAAGGGAGGCAGAGTAAGGGAGGACGTGTCCCCAGTGAGCCTGGAAACTTGCAAGCACACCTGTACTGCACTGGCCAGCAGCCCGCACAGGGACACACATCTCTCAAAGTGCCCACAGAACAAGAAAATTCACATATGTGCTCAGGGAAAAAAAATAAAAAAAAAGAAGAAGAATAAAAAAGCTTGTTTGCTGCCCTGTTCTTCCCTGCGGCTAAATTAATTGGGTCTTACTCCTGCCGTCTGTACGCCGGCAGTACTCCCACAGCACTGACTTTAATAGGAGTGCAGATTGCAGGATCAGGCCCACGGCGTCTTGGAAAAGATGAATAATAATCACTATGTGGAGAAATACTGCAGTTTGCAGCTCAAAGAACACTTTAAATCTGCTTAGCAATTTGTAACGCCCACAGTAGCACACTGTGTAAAGCTGCAGTTATGAGACAAATCACTTCTCCATTAACCGCGGCTCCAGGATGTGCCTTATGGCAGTGCGCACGGGGAGCGGGGAGGGATGGAGGGGAGGGGGACACCGTGCGGGGCGGTGCAAGAAACCGAGAGTTTTGCTTTTTACGGCAGCAGCTGCGTTATCCCTGTACAATTATTTTCTAGGCTCTCAGCAATTCATCCCCCTACAGTCTGACTCCAATGTCTGTCCATCTGCGGACAGTTGTGCCGCCTCTCAGATCTTCAACAGCGTGCCTGGGAAAAGCGAATTACATTAATTTTTCCAAATGACGGTATTTCTCCCAAGTGCAAATCTCAGTGTCACCAAAGCCTTTCCTGGCCAGCCTGTCGGTGTTCCCTCAGCCACCCAGCGTGCTGCTGGTGGTTATCTGACCTCACCTATACCTAAAACATCCCTCTGCCATGCCGACACGCAACAGCGGGGCTTTTATAGCTCATTTTAAGGGCCTTCCTCTTTCTTATTTAAGCTTTTGATATCCTGCTGATCTTCTGGAGGCAGAAAATGATGCAATATGCCCTTGGTTGACTTGGGGCTGTCTCACACTAGCAGGAGGCACTGAGCTGCTTGGGGCAGGAGTGAGCGGCAGGTCCCAGTCTCGGCCACCACAAACTGGTGTAATCAAATGATGTTCAATCTGCACCCACAGCCGACCTTGCCCAGACCACGTGGAGAGCAGGTGGCCTGGGCAAGTGTTGGGGGCCTGTGGGGAGAGGAGCTCTGGGAGCCCATGGCAGGGAGTGTTGCTGTCAGAGCTAATCCTCTCCGTTGTCGTGGGAGGGCTGGCTCTGGAGAGCCTTGTGATGGCTTGCGAGTGAGAAAAGTCTCAGGAAAGAGAGCCAAAATTGAAGCGGTCACACTGAAATAAGCCAAGAGAAGCCAAAGGGAGACTGGCTCCGATGCGCAGCCTCCAAAGCAGGTAAAGGCAGTACGTCATGGCAAAACAATCCCGATCTGCGGGACTGAAGCCTGAATCCATTCTCCTCAAGTGGCTAGCTGGCATCTCAGGGGTCCTTTCAGATTAGGGGGTGCAGCAGCAAGGGGAGATCTTCCCTTCTAGCCTACAGAGAGGGAGCAAAGCTGCTAATTCTGGAGCCAACAAGCCCTGCACCTGAGCACCCATCGCTGCCACAGTGGTGACGAAGGGCGGATTTAACCCACCCTTGCCAGCTCTGACCCTCTTGTCCCCAGACTCCCCCATGCGCAAGGTGTGACAAGCCTCCACCACCCTCCAGTTGTTATTCGATGGGTACCAGATGATGACAAAAAGCCCTGGCAGAGACACCACCTGAACCACAGCCATCAGTGGCAGGAGGCCATTTACCAACAAATTCTTCACCAAAGGCTTGGCCAGGGTGACCTGGTTCTGAAGTGCCACCAGAGCAGAGCAGGCTCCTGAGCACAGCTCTCTACTGAGCATAGAAAAGACCTCAGATGCACTGGAAATAAAAGTGTGGTTCGAAACGCAGGGAGAGGAAGGGTGGTGAGCTATCTTGAAGCATCTACATGAACTGTACAATGACATTTAAACTTGACAAAGCCAGTGAGAAGATCCAGGTGGACTGGGAATTAGACAAAAGAGCTGAGGTCTCATTGTAAGCTTTTATCTCATTCCTAGGGAAGGTGTTTGGAGACCTTGAATGAGAAGAAAGGGTAGCACTATAAACAGAGCAGGCAGCTGAATCCCCTTGAGATTTCGAAACAATGATCAAAGGAAAATGCAAAAGAGGAACATGCCCTCAGAAAGTCAGAGGAAAAAGATTCACAGCTCAGCGGTGGGGATCAGGTATTAGAGGAGGTATTTCAGCCCCTCCAGGGAATCCAGCCTGTCCCACACCAGGAGAGCACATGCTTGTCCTGCAGAGAGAGCATGGGCAGGGCTGAGCAGAAAGGCCAAGTTTCTTCCTGCCTAGATTATGGGAAATGCCGCCGGTCCTAAATGTTGGATCTCGAATGGCACAGGAGGGGCTTTAAAAATAAGATATTATATGTAAAGGAAAAAAATTTCACAGCAAGGGTAGTCAAATGCTGGAAGAGGTCACCTACAGAGGCTGTGTAATCTCCATCCTTAGAGATTTTCAAAGCCCAACTGGGAAAGGCCCTGGGTAGCCCTGTTTAATCTTGAAGTTAGTCTTGCTTTGACTGGGGGATTGAACCAGATGATCTCTGTCAGTTCCTTCCAACCTAAATTGCACCATGATTTTGTAACTATGATCTGAAATGATCTCAGGGTAATATTTTAAAGTTCTAAGATGCTGTACTGGAAACCCAAGCACTGCAATACCTGAACTTAGAGAGCTGGAAGAGACCTTACAAGAAAGCACAGGCCATCCACCAGCGTAGCAAAACCTAAGCCATTCCTAGAATGGCTCTGACAACCAAAGTCAAACTTCCCCATTTTGCTCGCCAACTGGGGTAGATTACGTGCCTGCACTCCTGTTGTGAACGTGAGGGATTTTACCAGCCAGCATTTCCCCTGCGCAATGCATCTCCACTTGCAAAGGAGCAAAAGAGCATCTATTTTCTGCAAGCAGTCAGATATTTTTACTTTACATCCCACCTTAAGACAAGTCTTAGTGCTGGATTTGGGTAGTGCTGTGCTAATGGGGGAGAAGCAGGAACATTTTGTACACTCGTGGTCTCTTTGCAGAGCTCATCTTGCCAGCCTCAGGAGACAGCGTTTGGCCACGACATCAGCCTTGCTGGAAGAGTAAGGCCCAGTTCATGACCCCCGTAGCCCTGAATCAGAGCAGGAGCTAGAGAAATAAAAATTAAAATAAACCTGAAAAATAAAAGGGGGGGGGGAATATCCCATGACACAGGCTAGTCCTCACTGACACCAATGGCAACATTTGATTTCAAGCTGGTCATGCCTTATGTATCAAGGCATGTCCAGGATACCTCGCAGCTGTCAGTCACCCAGGGCTGAATACACCAAACAGATCACATCTCATCATCATTTCTTCAGTAGTACCTTGAGGCTACACTACAGGACAAGCACCCTATAGAGCATTATTATGTGCACAAAATATACCCCCTCTCCTCCATCATCACAGTGAAATTTCCAGTCCATTTTCTCCCTGACCCACTTTTTTTTTTAGCAGGTGCTTTTAAATGAAGGAAAGAAAATGAGAAGCAGCTGTTTGATGGCTACTGAAGGGCCTGGGATGGCAGCAGTCTCCCGGGCTGAGAAGGATTAATAGGCAGTGTGCACGTGAGGAGGTCAGAGGTGACAAATAAATGCAGTTTATCAGAGAGTTATGGAAATAAAGGAATGAATCACATTGCTCTCATCACCATAGATGAGGTATAAATAGAGTTAATCAGCACTGAATGAAAGCATATTAACTCAAGGAGAATTATTCATGCACTGCAGGTGTTTTCCCAATCCCTGTCCATGGAAGTAATGAGTGAGAGCAGTAATTGGTGTCCAGCCCATCTCTAGCCAGCAGCTATTGCCCCTTCTGGACTGAATTAATCTTCCAAATTGCTGTACTGCTTTACAACACATATTTCAACATAATGATCTTTTACTTATTATTATTTTTGGTAGCTAGTGAGTTATCGAGATTGATAGCATCCTTTGCAAGAGAAATAAAGAACCCGAGGGAAACTGATAATTCATTGAACTCTTGAACTACCTCCAAGTCACCTCTCTGGGACTTGAAAATTATGATGTATTATTTATCCAGCCCTGACTGTGCCTCTCACAGTGTGGTAGGAAGCTTCAGGAGAGTAATAACAACACGGGCCCTGTATGCTTTCCCTGAACACTCACTGGAAAGAGCCTGCTACTAATTTGCCTTTCAATAAGGGCTGTATTTTTCCTTTGCAGCCACTTTTTAAAACAGCAATTTCTATGTCTCGGGTTACCAATGCGGCCTCAAGAGTTTCCTTCACTCTGGTCAGCTGAGCTGCTGCCTCCCTGCTGTGGCATGGGCGGTGTTTTGTAGCCCTCACGGGGAGGTACACAGGTACTGATGACGTCCCTGCTCTCTGGGCCAACACCACATCTCCCCCAGACTTCTGCAATACGAGGACCGATCCCCAAATAAGTGGATGTAGCTCCTCTGGGTCCAGATGTCCCCCTGCAAGGTGCTGAGCTCTGTAGTCCAGATTCAGAAGAGTGCTTAAACAGAGGCTTAACAGAAGTATGTGGTCACCTTCCTCATGAGCTTAGAGCTCAAAGGAGCATCCCCGGGAAAGTCCAAACCCCATTTAGTTCCCAGCGAAGTGAAAAGGTGAAGAGTTCAGTGGCTGCCGAGAAAGCAGCTTTCATCTGTACCAGCAATGCTGAGTTTTCCCGCTCTCACCTCCTTACCCTCCGTCCCTCATGCCAGGCAGGGGGAAGATGCTGGCCCAAGGGCTGCTAACGGGACCACCCCCATCCCGCTGGCTCCTGCGCTGGGCTGAGACCAAAGTCCCATTTCCCTGAAGACCTGAAGTAGCGCAGCAGAAGGAAGAAGGGCGAGCATGAGAGGCGTCCACCTTTGCCACTTGCCTCAGGTTTACCCTCGACAGCAAAGGTTACGTGCTGAATTTATTCCGTGGGTCTTCACAGGGATGCCACCGAGCCTGCCTGCGCCTTTTATCTTGCACCAAATGATGCGTAAATACGCTATCAACCCTTCGAGGGCCAAACTCCAGCCCTGCAGGTCATGCACGGCCCGATGTGCGTGGGGCCGGTGGGGTGCGAGGTGTCCCGGGTGGTGTCCCCCCCGCTCCTGCCCGCACCCGCAGCCGCCTGGCCGGGGGGACCGGGGGCTCGGCGGAGGCAGCAGCCGGCTTTCCTTTACTCCTGGCTTCCTCTCGTGGGCCCCCCCGGCTCTCGCCCGTCGTTCAGCCCCGGAGCCGCCGGGGACGGGCGGGAAACGGAGCTGCGGTTTGGGCTGCGGTACCCGGCCGGGTGCATCGTTGGGGTTGCAAGGTAAAATACAGTAATTGGGGTTTTCCCAGGGGTGTGTTGGGCTTCGCGGCTACGCTCGTGCCCCAGCTATGGGGAGTCTCTCCTTTCACACCTTACTGCCAGTTTTAGGGACAGATGCACTTCCTCCCAAGCAAGAAGACCATCCACAGTTGTCAGTCCTCTGCCTTTTCCCGCACCCTCTCAAGCTAAAGTCGGCGCTAACTGTGTCCCTGTCAGCATCGCTGCATTTCTTTCCCCTGCTGCCTCCCTCTGTCCCATGGGGTTGCGCCTGCCAGTCTGTGTAGCATCCTCTATCTACCCCACAACCAACTTAAATCTTCATCTAAATCTCCAGCTTGTAGCACTCTCAGAGGGCTGTCACCTTCCTCCTCATTCCCAGCCTGCCTGCCAGCTCCTCTGCCCCTTCTCGACCCACTTCACCCCTGCTTTCACCTTCTTTTTCACTAGCCGTGGCCGTGCGCCTGCTTGGCAGCCCTTTCACCCCTCTTCCTTCTCTCTTGACACCTTCTACACTGTTGTCTACCAGAGCACTGTGAGCACTTCTGTCTGCTGCTGTCACCTGACCCCTTCCTTTCATCCTGGGGACCCCAAGCCACCTGAAAATGTGCTTTTCTTCCTTCACCCCTTCCTTTTATTCTTTCCCCTCTTATGTTTCAGTCCCAGCTGTATCCTTTATTCCAGCTGTAACTCATCCTGAGACGCAAATGAAGAGTGACAAGCCATGCCACCGAAAGCTGCACCTGGGACACAGAGCTGGCGTGAGGCTCAGCACGTGCCTGCAGCTGCGGGGCTGTGAATCAGGGTCTGCTGTTTCGCTGCAGGGACTCGGGTGGGTAACTGAACCTTCCCATGCTTTTCTTTCCCTCCTTCATTTGTCCTCTATATTTCAAACTTAGGTTGCCGAGGGCAGGACAGTTTTTTATTCTCTTGTGGTAACGTGTCAGATTCAAATAGGTCCTATTCTCTGTGCAAATCTAAGGCCTGATAACAACACAAATAATAACAGCAGTGTATAGAGCTTGTAAAATAAACCTTTGGCAAATGGATATCTTGTAAGTGAAGTGATGCTTGCTAGACTTTTACCCATTAAAGACCCATGAGCCTGCAGCTGCCTCCAGGACAATTTATTTCAATTCCACCTCATTTTCCACTTGTGAGATACTCCATAAGACTTAGTGACAGTATGTGAAAAAGGAGCTAAAAAGCGTTTTGGTGTAGAACAGCTACTGAGCCATCCAATATGCCTGATGTGCTTTATTCAGAAACATAAATCACTGAGTACTGAAAATTTATGGAGAATGATACCATTTGGTAATGCTTCTGCCTTTCCCCTCTCACCGGTCACGTTTCTGTGGGGTCCCTGGTGCGTTTAGCAAGGAATAACATGCCCGGCTGCTGCTGGGTCTTCCATGGCCCAGATCCATCCCAGAGCTCCTTTGCCTCACGGTACAAAGAGTGTAAGTGAAGTGGAAAACACACGTTCTTTCTCTACAAGGATCCCTATTTACCTGTCACTTGCTCAGAAAAATTTAGCAAGGATTCTGTGTGTTAGAAATGTCTGAAGTCTTGGAAAACAAAGCAAGGCTATGTCCGAATGGTATCATTCAGGCTGGTGAGTTTCCCCATCAAAATGGAACTTGGCTATTAAATAGTGAGATAGTTCACAGCTGACCGAGGAAATCAGTTTTGCTTTGACTGGTTTGGTGTCTCTTCAGTCTGGTCATCCAGACGTCAGCAACATCAACTGCATATGAGCTGTGGTGGGGCTAGCAATGCCTTTGTGTTGACCTCGCTCATTAACCATTGAAAAGACGCCAGAGGAAGCCCCAGCGTGGTTCTGCTCCAGCACACCAGGCATTCAGCGGGTGGCAGGATTTCCTCTGGGGAGAGCTCACAGGGGGGAAACAAAGTCCTTGTGCAGAAAATGTTGGCAGACAAACATTGGCGGCTCAGCAGGAGGGTTTGCAAAGCTGCTGCCCCCACCCAGCTCAGCATACCTGGGGACACCTTGTCCCCTCCAAGTCCAGGTGCCCTCAGCTTTGCACTCGCAGGCTACGCTAGAGATCATGGACCAAGACTGTACAAGGTGGTGCAGAGATGTCCAGCCTTAACCCAAATTTCTAATCCCATGTAAGAGATGTCAAGGGCTTTTTGTGCCTTTACAGTCTCATGTACCCTGCAGGACCAGCCAGAAGCCGAGACAAAATTTTACTAAAATACAGGGTATTTTAATAAGTACCTTGGGCAGCTTATGGGGTGCCCACCTGATAGACCCTGTGATGTCCCTCCCACAGCACAAGCTGGCACTTCCATATAAAGGTACATCTGCACGAGGACCAGAAAGCCAATGTGGCTATTCCCACCATCTTCATTGTTTAGTGAAGTGGCATTGCCAGGAGCTGAAAGAAATAGCCTGCAACAAAATGGGCAGCAAGACAGAAAAGCCGAGCTAGGCTGTGAAAGCAGCAGCTATCTGATTGCCTTAAAGACTTGCTCAAAAAAGAGCAAAAGCAGAGGGGGAAGCAGACCCCATGGCCTTTGGGAGAGGAGGAAGAGGAAAGGACGATGGGAGCGAGCTGAGCTGCACACCCGGAGCAAGAGGCGGATGAGCTAGCTGGGCCTGAGCAAGCAGGGTCCGCACAGGGCAGAACACAGGCAAGAAGCATCTCCCCAGCTCGCCATCACTCCAATGACTATGACATGTTTTGTTTCTGCAGCCCCCAGGCACACAGCCGCCCTGCGAGGCCAACCTCGCTGGCAAGAGCAGCCCATGGCCCCGAGGGCTCTACGCATGAAGGGCAACAAGGGCAGCCGGCTGCAGCAGAAGACAAGTCAGAGGGCAAAGAAGGAAGGCCAGGAAGTTATTTAAAGCATGTCTAGCACCGTGAGTCAGTAGGAAGATGGCTTGTAATCTTTGAAAGTCAAAGCAGTGTAAATATCTATTTGCTGCAGGTCTCTTCCTTCAGTCTTTCTTTGTTTTGTCTTTTTCCACAACTCCACCTTTTCCTCCTCCTTCTTCTCTTTTTTCTGGCAGTCCTCTCTCCTGTTTCTGTGTTTCTGTCTTCTTGTTCTTAGACTCTTTTCTGCCTTTCTTTCCTCTTGACCCCCATGCTCCCTCCTGACGGAAAGCTGCTGTCTTTTAGCAAGACACCTCACACCCAGCCTTGGCCTCCTGCTCTGCCAGTTGAAAGGAGACAAGGTGTAAGGTGCCGGGCTGCAGGCAGGACAAATATGCCTTTTCAACCACCTCAATGAACAATCAAAGCCCGATGAAGTGCAGGAGATAAGAGAGGTGAACAGAAAGACTCAGCCTTTTTTTTCCCCTCCCTTAGTGCTAGCCCTTTTCTCCAACAGAACCTTCCAAAGCCACCACCAGCACCACCAGTGGAGAGCTGACCTCAGGCAGCACAGCACCAGCCACTGCCCACTGCCCAGCCACTGCCGTGAGAGAGAAAACTCTTTCCTCTTTCAGCAGAGGTGGGATGCCTCGCATCTCTCATGAGATGCCATCATGAGATGGGAAAGAGCAGCCTGCCATCAGTCACTGCCATCAGTGTGGGGCTTGTTTTCAGTGCTGATGGCACGGGCTCCACGAGCTGTGTCGGGGGGACACAGGCTACTGGCTTAAAGCATCAGCGTGGCTCCCACTGAGTCCAGCCACCAGATGTCCCAGAGCCAATGCATAGGGTCAGAGCCCCTTGCAAGGCCAGCAGCCAGCAAACTCCTTTCCTTGCCCTCACTCCTGCTGCTGCCCGACCCCTGCTGCAGACCCCCGTGCGGCTCGGGCACAGGGGGAGGCGTGTGACATCCGTTTGCCAGTCTGTGCCAGAGAGAGCAGCCGCTCACGTTGCTGCCGTCTCCATCCCGGCAGCCTGCAAGCCGCTTCCCAACGCATCCTTTTGTCAGAGGGAAAATGCTGGCCAGCAGCTTGGCTGCTCGGTGCGTTTCAAGTTGGGAATGTGCTGCTAAAGAACCCGGCACACGCTCTCCGCCTGCCTCTCCCCATCGCCTTTGTCTTCAGCGGGAATTATTTATGGCCCAGGAGCATCAGCGAGGGACTGGGTGTTGGTGTCTCTCGGCTGGAGAATGGCCGCAGCCAGAGCTGGGTCGTGCCTTTTGATTCCTTTGCTGTTGGATCCCTTTTTATTTCAGAGGACCAGATACTCTCTCGATGTATAATAGAAATGAGGGAAGACACAGTGCTTACCCCAGGATCAGCCTCTTTGAATTCAGATGTTTGATCAGTGGATAAAGGGTCAGAGAGCAGGTGAAGGATGGGAGATTGCAGCACCGTAAGGTTCTTAAGGAAGCCTTGGCATCTTTGTGCTGTTTCCATCAGCACAGGAAGTCCGGAGATTTTGATTCTGCACATCAAAGTCCAAGGCAAGTAAATGGAGTTTATTCACTTCTCATTTGGGCAGTAAGGTTACTCATTCCTCACCAGATGCCTAAAGCCACAAGCAGAGAAGATTACTTACTTTTATTCACCACTGTGTCACTGATCCTTCTTCAAAGGCAGGTTATTTTTATTTTTTTCTATTTATTTTTCAACTTAACATTTTACAAAATAGCCGTAGAAAGGCTTCTCTAGCCTGTGCCCAGGAGAGGCAACCAGCAGGCACTCTGGGGAGACACAAACGCTTTCCTAACCCCACAGCTGCAGGACTTTGTTGACGGTTGTGCCCAGACCTCTGCACTGAACCCCCCTGGTTGGACCCTCTGAACCTCCTGGGTCTACATGCCACCCACCCTCACTGTGTCTTGGCAGGCTCCTTGGTGGGCTTCTTGGTGGGTCATGCAGGGTGAGGTGCTGTGCAGACACAGGGACCCCCAGGGATGGTCCCCTCCTCCCTTGGGGTCTTCATGCCAAAGGATGGGACGAGGGACTTCAATATGGCCACAAAGCAGAGGGCAGCAGCAAAACCAGCCCCTTTGCTGCCCACGGTTAAACTCCTCTCCACTTGTCCTGGTTCACCACAAAACCTCTGTTAGAAAATTTTGGAGGTGACTTAAGAGAGACCACTGCAGTTAGCGGGTGGATTTGGGGAGGGCTTTCTAGCAGCTGCTGCGGGGGGAGACACCAGTATTGCCTACAGGGGGAAACAAAGTGGCCGAGGGCGGCACAGCAGGGTGCATGATTCCAAGACGGACCCTGGGGTCTGGCTGGAGGAAGGCTCCTGAGCAGAGAGGCAAAATGGCATGGCCTTGGCATTACGGCCATCTTATGATGCAACACAATAGTTACCTTTTCTTCCTTTTTATACTTACTTTTTATTAATAATTTGCAAGGGAGAGGTGGGGAAAGTAAACTATTTCAGCCTACATCTTTGGTGGCAAGCTGCAAAACTGGACTGTTGAATCCATAAATTCAGGGCTCCTTAGAAGAGCTGGTGGCTGCGAGCTGGGTGCCTTGCTTGTCCCCGTGCCCAGGCTTGTGCTCACACGCCGGCTTGCACCAAACCAGGACTGGCACTGTGGCTTTGTCCGCAGCGGTCCTGAGTGCTGGAAACTCTGACTAATTCCCCAGGGACACACGGGCTGCTGACTTAGGAGAGCATTTTGCAGTGAGTCAGGCCGGAGAAGCCCAGTCAGGGGCAGCAATGTGGCATCCTATTGCTCAATTCATTCATCTTATTTGATAACCGTTATAGAGGGAGAAATATTCTGGAAAGATGTAACACCTGACAGGCGGAAAGCAGCCAACACGGCTCCTGCTCCCGCTGCAGTTATGATGCCCATCACGGTTAGAGGGCACGGGCATGGTGTCCTGCTGCAGCTAGCAGGGTCTGCAGCAGAGAAGCGGGATCAGCCGGCACGGTGCGGATACTGCGCCCCACCCGCGCTGGCACTGAGGAAGCCAACGTAAAGACCACTGGATTTAGATTTAAGGTGGGGGGGGGTGGGGGTGGGAAATGGCCCTTTGGAAAGAAGGTTCTGGCTGGAAATGATGGATAAATGCTATCACAAGCTCCTCTCCCCTCCTTGAGCTGCTGCTGGGGTGATTTGTGAGTTGCTTTATGGACACAGACATGCAGTAGCGATTGCCCGTTCCTCTCTGCAGTGCAGTGCAGGCTGCAGCTGGCAGGTGCTGAAGTGCGGAAAGCGCTGCTGTGCCATCCCCACGGCTGGGAAGTGACAGGTACGCTGCTCCTGGTCCCGGAGAGACACGCACTGGGGTCCTCCTCCGGGATAACACCCGGTCCAGCGGTCATGGCAGTCCCGTCCTGGCCTCTCAGGGGCAGTCAGGGCTTGAAAAATCGTATTCACAAGGCAGCTGCAATATTCAAGGTGTCAGAGCTGCAAGGATGCTCTTTTATGAATCAAGCGTATCTATCTACTGGCTACATCTTCCCAATCAGTTCCTGGGGGAAAAAAGGCTTTTTGTTGGGAATTAATGTTCAGGAGTCTGCTTTACGGTTCCAAGTCAATATGTTTAAATGCTTTGCAAAAGAGCAACAGAAAAGAAAAAGCTATGCAAACTGGTTATGTGTATAAAACGCCTCATCCTTCAGCAGACTGAAACCACGTAATAATCCACTCTGCTCTCTGCTTATTTTAGGCTCGTTTTGAAAACAAAATGTGGAAAACCATTAGGCAACCCGCTGTCCCTGACTGAGCTGGTTGCAACCTGCAAACTTTCCCGAGGAACCGTGTGTGGCTGATCTGAATGTCCCCATCCTTCTGCGTCCGCGCAGGGCTGCGTGTTGGGAGGTCAGCCCTCTTAGGCCAGGCACAGTTTACAACATCAGCTCAGTGGCGTTTCATTCTTGTCTCGCTTTGCTATAATAAACGCAGTAATTACAATCCGCATTATCACCCTGGCTATTTATTATTGTTATTTGACTTGCGACGATAATTTGCATTATCGCATGACAGCCTCTCTCTATTCCAAGCAACCACATCGGATCGGGAAGATATATTGGCAGTCAAGCCGCCCATTTCAATCGACTCCCTCATCTTAGCAATGACAGTGCTGGTCCATCCTGCATGCAGAGCGAAGCCCTGCCAGCTGAGGACGCTGGCAATTTGCTCAGCTGTTCATCTCCTCACTTGACTTACCCCAGTAAATGGATTTCCACTGGGAAGCCAAGGAATAGGTAGGCTCCTACCCGAGCCTGCTGCAATAGCAATAACGCGAATGAGGAGACACACCAAAATCCCCATAAAAACTAGGGATGGATACAGTCCCCGTGCAGAGGACAGCTGGAAGAACAGGGTTTTCTTCACCCTGGCTGTGTGCAGGGCTGCACAGCGGGAGGGGAGAGATGCCCGTGCTCGGGGCAGTGGGGTTTCGCTGCTGCAGAGGTGAGGGCAGCGGTCTGGGGTACGGTGCCGCCGGCTGCCGCTCTTGCCTCGTTTATTTGAAAGGGCAGCTGATGACGGAACCGTGAGGAGCATTTGTCTGTGACTTTAACACTGGTTTCCATGGAAAATATTGTGACGTAGGGGAGTATGAATTCAAGGCAGGAAAAAGCTGAAGAATCGGAGAAGCCGGGTAACAGGACTGCTACCGCTGAGCCCGGGCAGTGGGAAAAGGCAGCTCAGGGATGGCACCAGTATCTTACTGGTGGGCTTTCTCAGAGCTCAGCTTGCGTGTTCAGGCTGCAAGGCTGCTGCAGTCAGCCAGGGTTCCCAGCAAGCTACAGTGGCAAGACCACAAGTTATTTTTAGAAATCCTCACCCTTGCAAAGGCCTCTCCCCCAAATCACCCCCTGAGGCCTTCCTGGGCTCCCACCATCACCCCTAAGCCAGACCCCCGCGCTCTGAGTCCACCGATCCCTGCTGGAGCCCTGGCATAGCTGGGATCCCATGTCACTAGAGGGCACTCGGGTTATTTTTTCCACCAAGCCTTCAGTATTAATATTCATAACATGCGCTGTGCTCTTGGGGCAGGTTGGCAATATTCTCTTACGGGAGCGGAGAATTTTTTTCCAGCTGGTTTGCGGGAGCAGAAGCGACCGCAAAGGCAGTGCCTGTTTTCTGAGGGGATGCTGCAAGGGCTGAGGGCAGCACCACAGACCGTGGGGGCACAGTGTGTGCTGCGCCCACCATACGTGGGACCCCTTCTTGCTGCGCCTCGAAGTGGTGCAGGAGAAAGAGATGGGTCCTGGCCCCTCACGGCTTTCAGTGAAGTGCTAATTGCAGCAAGCTCCCAGCCTCCTGGAGCCTCAGTAAAATACAAGTACGGACACATCCAAGGCTTGATGCCCGGCGAAGTATGAACTAGCAGTGCAGGCTTTTGTTTACTGCCTCTGAAGCAAATTGCTACCACAGCAGTGAAGTAATATACTTCTATAGAGACCTGGAAAAGATCCTTTAGAAAGAGGAGACGTGAGTGATGAGCTGCCTGGATCAAGGGGTTGCACTACAGGCCTCGCTTGGAGGGTTTTTTTCCCATATTTTGACCTGATGCTAAGGCTCCTGGTGTCCTGCCCTGGCTCTGGTTTCCCCAACGGAGCAGAGGGTCCAGTCCGGAGCCGGCACAGGCGCTGTAGGCCAGCGTCCCCGGCTCGGCGCCATGCTCTGCCCTTCCCCAGCTGCAGGGTGCCCCACGCCAGGTACTCCCCCCGTGTCCTGCCCACAGGCGTGTGTGCACACAGACACACACTGGCACACGCCCCAGGAGCAGCCAGCAGCTGGCATGGGGTACAGCTCTGGGGAGCAAGGCTGACTGGGGCCGGCCCTGGCCCAGGGGTAAAGCGACGGGTGGCAAATTCCCTAATGCCCTCTCCAGCGCCGGCTGCGGGTGAAGCCTTCGCCCTCCCAGGGGATGCCGGAGCTGGCACGCTGCAGTCACAGGAGGGTCGGTCTCACTGCGACCCTTGAGCCTTCGCCAGCAGCAAAGTGCGCGTCTCGCTCCTCTGATGAAGCACATATCCCTCTCACAAACCACGTCTCCTTAGCAGTAATGCTTTCTAAGCTGTAACTGATATTCAAATCGAAGAGAAGTCGAGTATTTTCCTTTATTTATTGCCACTTTATTTGCGCTGGAGTAGCAGCTAGAGGCTCTGATTGGGACCCCCTTGTGCCAAACATAATGAAAAGATGGTCCCTGCCCCAAAGAGCTTCCGGTTTAATTACAGAACAAGCGACAACAGATGGATGCCCCATACAGACAGGGCGGAGCACAAGGTAACAGGGAGACAATTATGATTAGCTTAATAAGCTGCGGTCACAGTACAACAGCTGCCTGCCATTGTCACTAATTGTCACTCCAATTGCTATGAAAGAATTCTTTCAGTTTAATCGCAAAATGTTCTCTGTCACTCACGGGGAGAAAACCCAGGTATTTTCCTACACCTTGTGCCTTGACTCTATGAAACCGTGCTGCCAAGCCTGGGGATGAAGGACACATTGTCTCCAGCAGTGGTGCTTTTGCAGGTGTCTCCCTGCCCCTGCTCGCTTCCCGCCCGGCTCTGAGACACGACAGCAGTTTCTACTCCCTCCGTTCCTGTCCCTGCCTGGTCTCACCATGAAACGGATGGAGGAGCTACAAATAACCATGCTAGCAAGAGCACAGGGACAGAGCACCGTGAGCCCAGGCCCACACAGGAGCGAGCAGCAAGAGGAGGTCTTGCTACTGGAGGTATGCTACTATTGAACCCCAACCCCAGGGTTAAATCCACCTGTCACTTTTTCTCTGTCTTTCCCTCCACCACGACTCAGCTACATCATACGTGCTCCCTCCCAGCATCTCTCATGACACTGTGACTGTTGCAGCGTAAGATCAAATTGCCGGCCCTTTTGTGGTTGAAGTAACCATCACACTTTTAAGTGGTATTTAATTCAAAACCGCTCCCATCTGTAGCTTTTTTGACTAGCTATTTTCTATTTATTTCTGTATTTTTTTCTATGTATTTCCGTGTTTACTTCCATATTTTGACCGCTCAGATTAATGTTTCAAATGTTTCTGAGCTTCTATTGAGACTGGCTTGCCTGTGTCATGCACACATGTGCACACACGCTTGGAGGAAGTGGGATTCCTTCATGCCCACAGAGGAGGAGAAAGGGAGGGCACATCTGGCCATCCAAATTGGATTTCTGCTCTGACTGAGCCCCAGAGGAGCCGGTTTCTCTCCAGCAAGCAGAGAGAGTCTCAGGAGACTGAGGCTGCAGCTTGGGCTTAAACCCAGGCTCCATCAGGCGCAGCCGCCCTGTGCTCCTCCATTTCTACAGCCACTGGCGTGTGTCCCTTCCCCTGCACAGGCATGAGTCCTCGCGGGGTGAGCTGGCCGTGGGGTGACTCGGACCATTCCATCTCCCTCCTCCACACATGCCTGTCTTACCTCCGACTGGAAAAAATGACCTACTGCCTGCTGAGTTACACCCTGGCTCTCAAGGATCTCCACTGAACGTGGAGCCATGACCTCATTTGGCCATGCCAGCTCTTGGTAGCATCGTCCCCAGGAAGGAGCAAAGCTGTGAGCATTCCCTTTGCTGGCTGCAGCAGACACTCCATCACAGGGACCTCAGCCCACCCTCTCTCCCTTCCAGGGGCTTGTATTTGCTTTGGTTTCCTTTGCTGCTCTCCTCAAGCTGAGGACCTGTGCAGAAGGCATGGGGTAGGGAAGGAGGATGCGCTAGTCTGCACCAGTGAGGACATGGCCCTGATCTCTCTGGGGCTCAGGTTGTTTCCTGCAGCACAAAACCCGCTGTTGCAGTGTGGTGAGTGACAGCCAGCGATGAGAGCAGCGGCTGGGCTGGCGTCTCCTGCTCGTGCTCGGAGAGGCTTCTCCAAGGCAGGACCAGAAGTCTCCTTCAGCAACCGCAGCCCATGGGGAGGCAGAAGAGGCTCCGGTGGCTGGGCTAGTCCGGAGCTTCAGCCCACCCCTGCACGCCGGCACCGTGTGCCAGCCACGCACACCGAAAGTGCTAGCGGTCGGTGCTGTGCCGTGTGGCACGCTGTGCCAGCGGCCTGGAGAGAAGGGGATTGCCGGTTTACGGTCTACGATGGAGCCGGCCAGCTTGGAGTGGACTAAGTAGGAGCGCTCTCACCGAGGCGAAGGATGAGCCCACGTGCACTGCACGCCTGCCAAGTGCCACGGGCACTTGCTGGGCAAGCCTGGCTGTGTCCAGAGTGTAAGAGCCATTTCGGGGCACTTCATTCACTTTGTAGTGTCCTAAAAGCAAGAACTAAGTTGGTTTTGCCTTGCAGCTCGGTCACTCCACATCCTTGGATACTCACGTCAGGTCACATGTGAATTAATTGTATTTGCTGCTTTCCTAGATATATTGCTTTTGTTGGAACAGTAAACTGCCAGGTTTATTAGCAAGCTGAAGAAAATATCTAGGGTTTGGTTTGCTTTTTTTTTCTTGAGAGTTAACAACTCATTTATTCCACTATCACAAAAAAAAAAAAAAGGAAAATATTAAGATATTCAAAGATTCTGTGGCAGCTGCTGCTGAATCACTGCAAAGTGGAAAAACTTCTTCAGTAAAAATTAGCCCATCACATGTTTGTTCGCTGGGTTATCTGAGGTTGCATTGCTTTCCTTTCCCTACCTGGTAACTATCGACATGACAGGTACAAGCAAGATACAAGATAAAGGGCAAATGTAATTTTAAAATAAAGCCTTCTGTGTTGAAAAGTGGTAACTGTATTGCAATCAATCTGCTGCTACTGTTTTCCTTCTGCTCAAGTGGATATAAGTCAGGGAAAAGGAGGATGCCACAGGACATAGCAACATGCTTGTCGCAGCCCAGGCCGCCGAACGAGCTATCTCGGGGCCTTAAAGACCGTGACAGTTGGAAATGATTTGCCGGCGCATATTTTGCACCATATGTCCCAGCGGTTGAAGTACCTATAAAGTGTGCTTAAGCAATGATATGCTGCCAGGACGCAGGCTGGTGTTCCTCAGCCTTTCTGCAACTCCGCTGAAGGGGAAGGATTACAGAAGCTGCAGGAATCTGTTGGTTTTTCTCTCCCTTGGGAATGCAGAGCTGGTTGAACTTGCCAGCCGGCCCAGCAACAAGGTAAAAGACATCAGAGGCAATTAAAGGCAAGTCAGCGTAGAATTTGCAGAGTTCAAAAATACTGGAACCGATCCTGTCAGAGTAAGACAATATTCCCAAAAGAAAAATGCAGTCAAATGGGGGGTGGGGGGGAACCCAACACAAACATGTATTGGGAAGAAAATACTGTTATTTCTGGAGGATGCAGTAATCTATTTGAGACAGATCTTGGTAAATCAGCGCTTCACTGCCTTATTTACAATGATGAGACAGACGATGTGAAATGAGGAGAAGTCTTGCATAACTAATTCGCTGCAACGTTTCCAAGCTGTTAGTGGGCTGATAGTAGGAGAAAATAGACAGGATATTTTGTGCCAAGATGTTTAAAAAGCACTTCATACAGAGAAAAGTTAAAGATTAATTAACTATTGGCTGTGGTATGATAATGTAGTAAAGCATCTAGTTAGATAGACAACTGCCTCAAAAACAGCTTATGAGGGGAGGCTAGGACATGAGCAAACCAGCAAGAATTTGATTTTAAGACTTTAATTGTCTGTAACGTCTTGTATTTTTAAATGACTAGGTTGGGATATGAAATATTAGTTACCAAAATTTGCAGGTTAAGACAACAGTCGGATTTAATAAGCAGGAAGGGAGCTGGTCTGTGCGCAATACAGCTCTGCTCTGAAAGGTGACTGTGAAAATTACATACTTCATTTTTTTTTACCTGGTTGTATTTCATGTACAAGCAAATGACAGTTTCATAACCACCTACTCTGCAAACTGAACTGGAGATCCTTGAACATCAGTGGGAGTATTTGTAGAGCTGGGTGCTTCTCAAAGTGAATCAGGGCATCAGTCTCTGACCCGAAGCCAATAAAGGAGAGATGGGCTTTAATGTTGATGACTAATGTGAAACAATAAATCAGGGAGAAGTGCCAAGCTGCAAATAGCACTGTCATGCAATACACTGCCAAGTATTTGGGAGTCCTATTCAGAAAAGTTTTGAGCTCATCAGCATTGTATGTGGCTGCAACAGAACTGGGAGAAATAATGCCGTCGCTGGTGGTATTGAACGCAGAATCTGTACCACATGGCCTGTGGTAGGTGTGTTTTGCTGAGATTACAGCACAAAACAAAAGCAGTAGTTCCATAAATGCTCGTTTAGGACTGGGTTAAATCTCATGAGCTATGGTAGGTTTCTATGCTGCTCTTCCATTTAAGGCATCTTTGAGACACAGTAAACATATGTTTCATATAGGCGAGGCTGCTGAGGAATTTGACTGCTCTGGATAGCATGGTGTTGTCTGGGTAGTGTTTGAGGCTGAGTGACAAGGGTTGCAAGACAGAGGAGATACTCACAGGCCATCCAGAACCAGACACAAGAAAATATATTAAAAACACAGCCTCAGCAGTCCGGGGGGAGTGCGGGACTTGTGTGTCCCTGTGTCTGCCCAGCCTGAACCCAGAGAGCCGCTTATTCGGATGGGGGCACTGGCTGAATGGCCTCCAGGGCTGTCGGCAGCAAAACCATCTCGGACTGTCTTGAGTCCTGTGTTGAGGAAAGCCTGACCAGCTCCCTGTCACAAGCGATCTGCCTCTCCCGGGTGACGCATTATACAGCCCTTGAAGAGCAGTTTCCAACATTCTCACACTCTAGTTTTCTTCCTTTCTCCAAATTGGGCATGCAATTTAGGTCACGGTCAACCCTTCCATTATTGTTTCAAACCTCCAAGCCAATAAAAATAGCTTGTAAAGGCTTTCATCTTATCTCCACCACCCATTTTTTAGTAATTCAGCAGTAACACTCTGTGCCCCACTGCTGTGTTGGTCCTGAGCTTCCCAAGCATCTTTTGCATCTTTTTTCAAAATTTCTGCTGCAAACAGCTCAGCTGTCTGGAAGACAGCCACTTACTCTTCACCTTTGCCCACCTCTCTGTTAAGGAGCTCATTAAAGCGTTCCTCTGCCTTTCTGCAATTGAATTCTTTATAACTAAAAGCTCCCATTTTTGTTCTTTATCAGACTCACTGCCACTTGCCATCTTTCTTTCACTGCCACTTTTGTAAAATGCTTACATGCTGTTAGGACTTCTACTCTGCTCCACCGTGTCCGGCAAGCCACAAAAGAAATATCTTTTGCTTCATCCTATTAGCTTTTTGTACCCACTTCCAGCAGCATCCTATCCCTCTGCAACAGAATGAGTTGGATTTTGAATGCAACCCACCACGCTGCATGTCATCTACCAGGACTTGTGCAAAGCATTTGACACCGTTCCGCACAACAGCCCGGTCTCTATATTGGAGAGACATGGATTTGACCAATGGACCACTCAGTGGATAAGGAACTGGTTGGACTGCCGCACCCAAAGTGATGCAGTTAACAGCTCCATGTCCAAGTGGCGAGCAGTGACAAGTGGTGTTCCTCAGGGGTTGGTACTGGGACCAATACAATTTAACATCTTTGTTGGTGACATGGATGTTGGGATTGAGTGCACCCTCAGCAAGTGTGCCGACGACACCAAGCTCTGTGGAGCCGTCGACACACTGGACGGGAGGGATGCCACCCAGAGGTACCTGGACAGGCTTGAGTGGTAGGCCTGTACAAACCTTATAAGTTCAACAAGGCCAAGTGCAAGGTCCTGCACGTGGGCTGGGGCAATCCCAAGCACAAATACAGGCTGGGTGGAGAATGGATTAAGGACAGTGCTGAGGAGAAGGACTTGGGGGTGTTGGTTGATGGGAAACTCAACATGAGCCAGGAATGTGCACTCGCAGCCCAGAATGCCAACCGTATCCTGGGCTGCATCAAAAGAAGCATGGCCAGCAGATTGAGGGAGGGGATTCTGCTCCTCTACTCTGCTCTCATGAGATCCAACCTGGAATATTGTGTCCAGCTCTGGAGCCCTCAACATGAGAAGGACATGGACCTGTTGGAGCAGGTCCAGAGGAGCACCACAAAGATGATCAGAGGGCTGGAGCACCTCTCCTATGAGGACAGGCTGAGAGAGTTGGGATTGTTCAGCCTGGAGAAGAGAAGGCTCCAAGGAGACGTTATAGCAGCCTTCCAGTACCTAAAGGGGGCCTACAGGAAAGATGAGGAGGGACTTTTCACAAGGGCTTGTAGTGATAGGACGAGGGGGAATGGCTTCAAACTGGAAGAGGGCAGATTTAGATTAGATATTAGGAATAAAGTTTTCACTATGAGGGTGGTGGGGCACTGGAATAAAATTGTCCAGAGAAGCTGTGGATGCCCCATCCCAGGAAGTGTTCAAGGCCAGGCTGGATGGGGCTTTGAGCAACCTGGTCTAGTGGGAGGTGTCCCTGCCCATGGCAGGGGGGTTGGAACTAGATGATCTTTAAGGTCCCTTCCAACCCACACCATTCTATGATTCTGTGATTCTATGTTGATTCTCAGTTGTTTTTGTGTCATCTTCCCTATGTTATGTATGTCTTGTAGATACCAACATCCTTCATAACTCTCATACAATACTCAGTCAAAACCTCAAGTTCTTGTTAGCATTTCTGTGATGTCCCTATCTAGATTTGTGTTCCTCAAAGCCTCTGGGGTATTTCTATGGCTGTTCTCCATCTGCTTCTTCATCATGCAGGTATTTCTGCTATTGGCATTCTTACAAGTCATAGTCAGAGCTCCTCACGTGCCTGGTGTTGTGGTCACTCCTGATTTCCTTAGCAACCTGTCTTCTGGTTATGTGTCCATTGTTTCCTCTGTACCAGCAACTACTGAACCTGATTTGTACCAAATTTGGCAAAAGCACAGAAACAGCAAAGATGCTGTCTTCCTGCAAGTTCTGTGCAAATGGGTGATTTAACAGAGGAGAGAGATGCTGCATTTGTACCCTCCCAGACAGGAAGGCAAGACGGGCTCCAGCTCTCGCCTACCAGGTCTGGCAACAAACAGAGCCAGGACGCTTGTGGCGCTTGGTTGAGAGCCCACAAGAGGTAGGTGGGAAACAAAAGGGGAACTGGAAATACTGTGATTAGCCAGAAGGAAGTGGTAAACATATTGGCATACTGCAAGGCTGGAGGGTAAAGGCAGGGGAAGCATGGGTGGGAAAGGTGGGTACGGGACGAGAGTGCTGGATGCAGAGCAGATCTGAGGATGCTGCCATGGAGATGATACAGAGGACATGGGGAGGAACGAGCATTAGTGCACAGGGAAGAGATCCACTGGAAAAAGGTTCCTTAGTTCTGCTGCTTATGAACCCTCTCCATCCTGGATCAATACTGACTAACTGATGGACATGACTAACAGTGACCTGGTCTCTGGAGTTCTGTACAGCCATACCTTTAAGCGTGGCATAGTTAGCCGATCTCATTCCCTTGTAATTATTCATAGCACATTTCACCATGTGATTGGTTTCTTCCCGTATTTCAGCACTGTAGTGGTTTCTTCCCGTATTTCAGCACTGTAGCTCTCTCGCCTGTTTCTTATGACAAACTTGAGAAAACCAGTATATATCAGTACAGTTCTTCACGGACTGTTTGATTGTTTCACCATTTGCTTCTGCAATGACTACTGACGAAGCAGATACCATGGTCTCTTTTTTATCCTGAAACAGCAAATTTATTCACCAAGGGCTTCCAAACCAGTGACTGCTAATAAACCAGCCTCTTTATAATACATGCTCACACTGCATATCTAGCTGGCTTGCTCCTGCTACAAAACAGTGGGTTTGGTCATTTTTAAAAGACAGATTTCCAGCTCTCTCAACTTTTGCATGGCTGTATCTTGGAGGTGGCCTGAACTGTGTAAGATCAAAACGCCCCATGTTCCAGGTTTCTAGTCCTTTTTCTATCACAAGTCATTTGCATGTATTATAGTTGGTGCTTTATCAAGGCTCTATTTAAGTTTCTTACAAATCAGGGCTTTTACAGGAACGAGATATTAAGCATATGCCCAGTCTGCAGTCTAAAGGACCAGGCTTCTTAATCTGGCTGCTCTCCTTCAGTGTGATGGGGGAAGGAGTTTGCAAGCAAAACTACTGGAGGTTTCGCTGTGTGCCCATGGGAATACAAAAGCCCTTCTGCATGGTCATATGCTAACTAGAAAGGGCCATTAAAACACCATTAGAGCTCATACTTTGCGACAAATGAGGCCCACAGCCCTGCCTCAAGGTAGTGGAAATGAAGCAAACCTTCACTGGAGCCTCAGGAGTTATTCTCACGGGGAAATGCAGTAGGCAGGAGGAGGTGCAGGCAGAGCAGGACAAGCTGTTCATTTGCGAGACATCTGGGTTTAACTGGAGCTGCAGAGACCAGAGACTGCATGCCAACTGTGTTAAAATGTCACAGCCTGTCCCACACAGGTGGGACAGTTACTCACAGAAACACTGGTAAAGCTAGAGGGGTGATGACCAATCTGACCAGGCTGTGCCTCAGCAAGTCAGGAGCTGCTGCTACAAGGTGTCTTAGACACAAAAGTCTGCCTACATGACGTCAGGGTCAAAATCCTGGGATAGGTGTCCACTCAGGGCTTAGCATGGATCAAACCTTGGGTTGCTGCCCCATGTGTCCATGCGTGCCACCAGCCAACGCCATCCTCATGCTTTGCTAGGAGTCCAGCAGGTTCCCACAGTGGTAGCTGCACATCACCTTGCTCAGTGGTGGCTGCTCCTCAGGAGGCTTTCTCAGTAATAACCCATCAGATAGCTTTGGGGCAAGATAGATGGGTGGACATGACTAGTGAGGACCTGTCAAGGTAGATCCATTGGTTATCTTTGTAACCTCTTCATTATGTTCAGGGGAGAGATCATACAAGCCCTGCTGAGCAGTGTCTCAGCAGGTTCTCTTAACTGTGAGGCTTGGCTCCATGGGTGATATCCTCTCCACTCCCGCACAAAGCCTGTTTCCCCCAGAAATGATGGCAGTTACATGTTCCAGCAGTGTGTCCTTGCGACAAAGAAGGCCAAAGGTATCCTGGGCTGCATTAGGTGGAGTGTTGCCAGCAGGTCAAGGGAGGTGATCCTTCTCTACTGAGCACTGGTGAGGCCACACCTGGAGCACTGTGTCCAGTTCTGAACTCCCCAGTAAAAGACAGACATGTGAAGGGCCACTAAGATGATTAAGGACTAGAGCATCTGTCTTATGAAAAAAGACTAACAGATCTAGGACTGTTCAGCCTGGAGAAGGGAAGGCTTGGGGGGAGTCTTATCAATGTATACAAAGACCTGAAGGGAGATTGCAAAGAGGATGGAGCCAGGCTCTTTTCTGTGGTGCCCAGTGACAGGACAAGAGGCAATGGACACAAGCTGAAAAAAGGGAGTTTCCATCCACACATCAGGAAACACTTTTTCTCTGAGGGTGACTGAGCACTGGTGCAGCTTGCCCAGGGAGGCTGTGGAGTCTCCATCTCTGGAGATATTCTCTCATTCCTGGAAATACCACCCATGGTCCTCAGCAGCCGGCTTTAGGTGGCCCTGCTTGAGCAGGGAGGTTGGACCAGATGACCTCCAGACATCCTTCCAGCCCCAACCATTCTGTGAGCTGTGATTCTGTAATACAAGTAGTGAGGATCATGCACAACACCTGGACTCACAGCACTTTTAAAAAGGTGACCTCAACTTTCTACTATGACAATGAGTGATTACATTTGGAATCTGTCCCTGAGATTCTGCTTGAGCTGAAGCCTGCTGTGAGTACTTTGCATTTACTCTTAGAAACTACACCCAGCTAGATGGTTCAGCAAAAAAATGTATTTAAATTAGGCATATGGATTTGCATCTTAATCGTGTTATCATGATTAAGTAGTACCTCGATGTTACCTGAGGCAGTCATAGGCTACACATCTAAATGAAACCTGAAATAGTCAAACCATTTCTGCTTTACATATATTCTGTCAGTGCAGATTTTCACATCTGCAGGGCAAATCATAGCTTGGCAAATGGCATTTTAATGATTGAAAGAGACAGCCTCGCCCAGGACAGACACCAATTAATTGCAGTAACGATGGATGCTTTGAAATAATGTATCCTGTTCCTGGACCATCACAAAATTAAATTTAGATCTTGTCCTACTCCCAGCATAATCAATAGCAAAACCTCGGGGTCAGCTGGACATCAGTGGATTTCAATGAAGTTATGACCATTTCTACCAGCTGAAGATCAGCCCTGGGGAGTTTAGTAATTGACATCACGAGTCTCTGCAATTTGCTATTGACTCCAGTGAAGTCATGACAATTTACTGTAGCTAGGGATCTACCCCCCTGCTGCTTAACATCAGGAACAGAAGCAGTATCCATTAAATCATTAATCCTCTCAGAAAGAGCAATCACAACTTCGTGCTCTTCTGGGTTGTCCAGCCTGAGCGCTCAGCCTGTGGCAATGACCACTGCAGAGTTTTCATTTTTGCACTCAGAAGTCCCCATTTCCCCATCAGACTCAGAACAACAGGTGATCATCACAGCAGCTGCCTCCTCTTACACTATCTGCCCTTATATGTCATAAGGGGGAAGCAGCTCTCTGAACTTGTGGTTGCTTGGGGTGTCCCTCCTTGCTGCTCTTCTCAGGGCACTTGCTGGTTGGAGGACCTCTCTATCTAGGACTATGGGCTCTTGGCACCATGGGGTAATCTCTGCCTGGCCTTTTGTCACCAAAAACGGGGCTTTGATAAGATGTGTGATGCTGTAAAATGTGTGTTTGACACTGTCACTCGCACTAATGGGTGCAGTCTCTGTCCCCGTGTTAGTAGGAATTGCACCCACACCCAAAACAGGGAAGCTGTATCACCGCATTTGGTCTTGTCTGTGAAGTTGAAATCCCAACTGAGGATTGGGATCATCACAGGTTCAATTTTCAGAACTCCAAGTTGCTCTAAAATATGTGGATCATCTCAACATTGTAGGGAGACAACTATACAGAGCTAAAAAGAAAACAAGATAAAAGTGTGGGGACTGCAGATAGCTTTTTATTGCCAGGAGTGTTTGAGGGTTGGTGACTACAGAGCCAGGTGCAGGACCAGCAGTTGTCCTCTGCTTCTCCTTCACTGAAGGTGGAGAGCAAGGCTTGCTGCTTACTCCTGAGAGGGCGGTGAATGCACTCCCAGGAGCACTGCCAGCCACCATTCAACCCCCAATTCCAAATTAGCAGGTGCGTGTCCGGCTCTTCAGGGTCCTCCCTGACTTTTTGTCTGCCCTTTCCCTTGACTCCTGCAGACAGCATGGTCTCCGCAGACCCCTGAAAAGTCCAGTTGCGTGGCACCACCTGCTCCTGCAGCGTCTGCTACTGGAGGATGAGTAGCTCATGGGTCAACATGGGGGATGGCAGGGAGCCAGCCCTCAGCAGGGAGGTGGGAAGGGGGGGACCAAGTATTTCCCGTGGGGTGGGGGGACTGGCAGCGGCTGGGAGACAGGGAGTCAGGCAGGGGTAGCATTCACACTCACCTGCGGTTCTGTGAAGTTGGGGTCTCTTCTGAATTGCTGTCGGTGTTAAAAATCTTGGTAATTGCTGGCATAACGTGTGAGGCGGGGGGCTCCCGCACAGCTTTGCTGAGACGGGGTAAGGCGGAAGCCAAAGACAGTAGCATTTGTGTAAATCCAGACTGAGTGCCTCTGGATGTGTAATGGTGCAGCCACAATTAGCCTGAAGCTTGGGTGAAATCTTTGTTCAGAGTACATGAATAGGAGCAAAATGTCTTTTTTGCACGTTGTCAGAAAAAAATCACTTTGTTTTTGGAAGAGGTTTTACTGAACAGAAAAGTGAGAATTATCAGGAGCAGCCTTTCAGGATACGTGATGCTGAAGTTGGTACAGTTATTTTTTCCCTGTCCCAGGGTACTGTGAATAAATTGAAGCCATTTTGGTCCCACCTCTGCTTTTCTGAACAGTGCTCGGAAATTTATAATAAAGAACCATCAGCTGATGGTTTGCCAGGCCGTCATTACTGAAGAAGTAAAGGTGTTTTCTTCAGAATATCTCCTGCTGCTTTTAGGGCACTGTACAACTGTATTTTTTCTGAATGCTATTTATGCTCTGCCTGTATCTTAGAAATAGATTGGAATATTTCCTGATTTCAACTTCTCATTACCACAAAATGATTATCTATGGATTGTCCGTCGTGGAGAGGGAACCAGGGAAGAGAATACAATAGAAGTTGCTTTTTATTTTGATTATACAGTCTCTGAAAATCACAGAGCATTTTGTCATAGAAGAATGAAGTGTCTATTAAAGTAACATTACTTAAAATGCAAAAATATTTCATTCAAAGCAGACTAGTTCTTTTCCTTGTAGGTAGACTTAGTTGTGCTTATCTCCATGGGAACACTCCTATTAAAGTCACTGACAGATTTTTAAAGGTTCAAGAGAGAAGACTGGAGAAGTTTTATTTTTCATCTTCAGTCATCCCTCTCAAGATATAAAAAAATTAATAAAATGCAGTATTAATTTAAAATGCAACATGAATAACACTGCTACTCTCAGCAGCCCAAGAGAACTAATCCTACAGATTAGCTAAGAAAAGGAACACATTTTCTGTCTAGTTTTTGCACATATCACCTAAAACTCATCTCATTCTCGCAACGAGCAGTACTGCTGTCAGCATGGCTGAACCAGAGAGCCAGAGTATCTAGCAAAAACTAAAAAAAAAAAGCCCACAAAACAAAATCGGATAATCTTAGTACAGCATCAAGTCAGGCGCAAAAAATTGCCTCTAGCACCACGACGCTTTTCACACTTTGTACAAAGATTGATCTGACCGAGCCTGGCAGATGTGAAGTTGCAGTAACACAACGCTATTAAATGACAAAATGGCAGCTTTACAGAGAGCAAGACACGGTACTGCTACATGCAAGATGTCGTAATTGTCGACGAGTATTTGGGTTTTTTAATATCAACCCTGTACACCTGCTTCCACCCCCTTGGAACACCTCTGAAGCAGCATGAGTCTATGAGGATTGTTATGTTTTGTTTTGCCAGTCTTTCACCATTCCCATGTGCCTAAACAGGCTGCATCATAGAGCCTGTGCTTTCCTTGGGATATCGTGGACTTGAAATCAGAACTGAAATAAAATCGAGCTGTTGTGTCGCCTAAATGTGGTGATGACGTTCTGTTCCAGATGTCCACGACAATGACCTCATCTAAACCTCCAGGTCCCTACACTTCAGTCATTTTCAGACAAATTCTCGAAAAAAAAAAAGAAAAGAACAAGTGGCCTCATAATGATTTTGATGGAAGCAGCTGCCCACTTCAGTTAATGCTGCTCTCAAAGCGTGAATGGAATGGGAAGCCCGTTAATTTGATGTGATCCATTTCAGGCTCCGTGTATTAAACTGCCTGTAATCAGGAAACATACTGATCAATAAGACTGACGGTTTCCTGAAACAGCAGCAGGGAGGCAAGTTCCCTTCTTTCAGGTGAACTTTAAATAGGCATAAATTATTGAGAAAGAAAACTATGCGAGTAAGAAAAAATACTGAGGAAAAAAACCCAATGTGTTTGGGAACCTGCTGCATCTAGACTGGAAGAAGTGAGGGATGAGCATGGTTTCTTTGCCTATGATGGCACTCTGCTCCCTAAATCCTGCAAAGCAAACCAGTCAGTAGTGATAGCATCCCTAAAAGTCTCTACTAATACACCTGATGATTTTTTGCTTCTTTAGTCGTTTCTTTTTTCTCTTGAAGAAAGCATGCAGCAAATGCAAAATCTTTTCCTGTCCCAGTTTGCCCCACCTTCAGTTCAAAATGTTGGGTTATACCACCGCTAAAACCCAGATACTGACAAGAGGAAAACAGAAGCGTCGCCAACAAATGCACTCAACGGGAGAATGCACTTAGCAGAAGGTAGCCTGCCAAATGGCCTCGCTGCTCTTTTTATTATTATTGTTGTTGTTATGAGAAAGCATTTTAGTGAAAATTGGAAATGACGACCAGACTCTCAGCCCTTCCCAGCACTTCTCCAGGAGCAACTGCCCTTTCTTTCCGCCCACTTCGCTCACCATCACGTGCAAAGACAAGAGCGTCTGCGACACCCCCTTGCTCAGCTACTGCGTTAGCGGTGAGCTGAAGCAGACGGAGCTCCCTGGAAGCTGAAGCAGAGTTCTAGCCCCCATCACCCTCCCAGAAGAGCAGAGACTTTGTGTTCTTTGAGAAATTTTCTGCCTACTTCTCACCACGGCTAACACCACAGCAATGGTGACTGAGCTGTTGTTGGTTTGAATATTGAGCACACTAGCTCAACGCTCAGCCTTACATGATGCAATGTCATCAAAGACAGCCCCCACCGACAGACTATTTTTGGCTCCCAGTATGGATGACAGCTGTAGATTTACACTGCTTTTGGCAAGAAGGAATTTTTTAGAATATTGCCAAATACAAACAGAGCTGGAAAGGTGACAGTTTCCTAAAAAATAATTCCAGGAAGGAAAGTCTATGATAACAAGAAGATATAAACCAGTCGTGCTGCTTTTAAGCATGTTTAACTCTTTCTTATATTCTATCTTTGAAACTCATTACTGGGAGCTTTGTCCAATTTCAATTTAATTGTATTTTGCAGTCTGAATCCTTAGAAAACTCCTCCTTTGCTCAACATTAGTCAACTTCTCTCTCAGTTAGAAATTTCATCTAATTTTCCTAACGAGTAGAATATATTTAGATCTTCTTGCTAGGTTTTCTAGCTTTTCAGTCTCCCCTTTGCCTATGAATGCAAAAGCAATTAAAACAAAAAGCAAATAGAAGAATGAAACTTGTTATTTTTTTCTCTTTTATTTAGAATTATCTATCTGAATGTGACAAAGTAGGTATTTGCAACATCTTCTTCATTTATTTTTTTTTAGCATGGGGGTCTCCATTGTTAATGAGCTATGTTTGCAATTTCTGTCCATACTCTTTATATTTCTTCATTCTTCTCAATTCCAAAATGATCTGTGGGTGGATTTTCCTGAAGTCATAAAGCGGTGACACAGCTATTTCCTGTTGCCATCAAAATTCTGTAACAGAATTTCTCTCTCTACTAGTTACTAAGTTACTTGGAGTACAGCCAAAAACAAAAAAAAAAGGAGACCTAAGTTGATTGGATCTGAAAAAAACTTTTCAGTAGCCATATGGACTTTGTGCCTTCAGTTCTGTGCATCTACAATGATTCCAGAAAATATATGTGAGAACCCATTCGCTTACATTTTTTCTCACACAAAAAAGGGTTTTTTTTTAAATCAGATCAGTCCCAGAAAAAGGGGCTGTATTTTTCCACTGAAATATACCACAGGAAAAAGGAACTGGTAAGAGAGATCATTTAATTCATTTTAGCCAGATCACATTTATTTTTAGTATATGGAATTGGCACAGATGAGTAACAGAAGCAGAAAACCTTCAGCTACATTTTCAAGCTCACGTACATTTTGTAATATGTACACAGAATGTCACTTTTCAGCTAGGTAGGTTTTTTTAACTGCAAACCTTGCGGTAAAAACTCAGCATTATTTATAATACAACAGGCTTTTAACTCTTCCCAATAGTTTTTTGAAAACTTTCAACTTATTCTGGAACACCTACAGTATTGCTCATAAATAATCCTGCACGTGCTGGTCTGATACACTAAACCTTCCATAGTTGTTAAAGCAGGCTACAATATCATCTGTCACCCATCTGTCGTTTTCCCAGCGCAGGACCCGGTTTCTTCCCTGTGACTGGTGTAAGTCAGGAACAGCACTTGAAATCCCTGAATTCTACTAATGTAAACCAGACTGAGGAGACTGGAAACATTAGAGTGATTGGTATGCAGAAAATGGCTATTTCTTCATTCAGCTGCAGTCTCCTTTATAATCTCTTCCTCGCTGAAGGAGGTGCTGATAATCACCATCTGCAGGAACAGATAAGAAGGGGAAAGACAGATATTGTAACAGGATCTTTAAAACTCTGTTCTCCCTAGTCATTACTCTGATCAACTGCCCGAAAAGGAGTCTCTAAAGTGGTAATAAACAGAAAAAGTTAAACTCTCCTTTTAAATAAAGCAACAGCACCAGAAATACAATTGTAATTGTTAAAATGCTAAGGATCCTGCAAATTAATGTATCTATGATATTAAAGTTTGAAATCAGGTGAAACAACTGTAACCGGGGAGGAACATCAAGAGACAAACAATGAAAACTTCTAGATATGCTGTGAAGTATTTTTTCAAGTGGATATTTGCAGAAGGAAGTACAGATAGAAGTCATTTAGGAAAAACAAACCGGAACAATGTTATTTCAGTCCACTGTGGATTTTCTTTGTTTTAAAATTACAGGTTCTCTGTACAAAGGTATGATTCACAGGATCTTCATTTGAATTGCGTTTTTTAGAATTAACAGGTCCCAACATGCCTGTACCTTCTTGATCCAGGTAGTAGGCCCAAATGCACAGCACAGTATTATTACGACCTGAATAGCTCTCAGATATAACAGATATTTGGTGTCAAAGAGATACCTATTAGACATGCCTGAGGGGTAAGAACTCCTAGAAACAAGTATTGCTCTAATCATCTGCTGGACCTCTCTGTCATATTGGGAGCAATACTTTCTTCTACACAATAATCTACCTAGCTCTGTCCGGTTATGCTCCTGACCCTTTGAAAAGGGCATCTCCCTGTACACAGCACTGGTCGGCTTTGGCTTAGCCAAACTGGCCCTGGAGGTGACCCTGGTCACTGCAGCTGCCACGTTTCAAACCCCTGTCTGGCTCCAGCTCCTGGAGGCATGGGATTTCCCAGCCCCTACGGAACCAGCACTCGGCTGCCTCTCTTTTTCTGTGATGACTTTCAGAGGGCACGCAGCGCTCCGCCTACTTGCCAGGGGAGACAAGCAAGGAAAAGGCATCCTTCCCAGTTCGGCTTTGCATCAGGACCCGACTGGCTGCATTCCTGGAAGCATAAACTCCCATCTCAAGCTACTCAGCATCTTGCCTTAAGGTGCTACAGTCTCCAGAGAGAACAGTTCTCAGAATAAGTTATAATGCAAAAAAAAAAAAACAAAAAACCAACCCCAAAAGGCACTGCAGAAAGTGTGGGTGCCTTACACCGAGCTCCCTTCTCCTTCCAAGGGAGCGCGGACAGCAGCTCTTAACACCCAGGCCTCTATTTGCCCAGGCCGGCTGCCGCTGCTCTGCGATATAAAGCCCTACCACCCGGTAGGCTTCGAAAGGTGCAGAAAGCCAACGCCTCCAGACGCCAC
>NW_009649864.1:3747030-3751825 GCF_000708025.1 Charadrius vociferus | reverse complement strand
GACCCCCCCCGCCGCCAGCCGGGCCTTGACCCCGGCGGCTTTCCTCCCAGCCCCGCTCGGTCCCGGGCGAACCGCTTGGCAGCCGGCAACAGGAACGGTACCGGAGTGTCCTTGGCCTGAAACTCTGCTCGGCTTAACCCGAAATGTCAGGCTAATCCGGCGCTCCTCGCAGGGCTCCCTACCTGGGGGAGGTGGGGGGGGAGAGCAGCAGGCTCAGGCTTTGAAATGCTGCTCTTGTGCCGGGTTTGTTGCTGTTACGAAGAGGGCGTGTGTGTCTTGAAGGAACAACAGTTACCGTTCATCATACAGTCTTTTTAATTTGGGCATGCCCCCGAAGGACAGAGCAATTCCAGGCAGCCTTTATAACAGCTTTGTTTAATGGTTTCCTACTGTTAAGCGGCCTGATAATGAGAAACCTCCAATAGTCCGGAGCGTGCTGACAAAAGAAAACGTGGATACTTGTGATAACGCTTAGGATAAAAGTTTTCTACCCGGTGTTGGTTAGTTAAGACTACTGACTACAGGTATGAGGATAGTAGAGATCCCTTCTCCGCTGCATGCTTAAATGAATTTATGTTAAAATGGCCATGGTGGCTGACTGGTTTATTCAGCTGAGTAAGTTATGAATAATTATGTATGATGAAGGTGACTTAACTTCTCCATGGAATAAGAATTGGAGGGGAGGGAGGAGAGATCATTGCTCATGAGTATATTGTCCCGTTTATCAGCTGTTCCATGCATGTACAGTTAATTAGACTTTTAAAGAGACCTCTTAAAAAAAAAAAAACAACAAAAAAACCCAAAACAAAGGATTTCCTCAGGGAGGGGGAGGGGCTGATTTACTTCAGTAAATGCAAATCTAGCACTGCAGACCAGAGCACTAACATGTAGGGACAGCTGGTTCTCCTTATTTTCTGTGGGGACCACCACTCTTTGTCATACACTAACAAACTAAGAGGATTCACTTCCTGGACTCTTCTATTGACGTCAGTAATGCGATTGCCAACTGAATAATTACCCACTTTATCACATCTGCCCCGCAAGGCTGCAGCCTGGGGAACATTGATTATTTGTTTTGTGGTGGGAGCTTTGTATGTCTTCTGCAAAGTGCAGTCTGGTTTTATACTCTTGTTTTCAAGCTGATGGCTTGAACGAGTGAGCACCTACAAACTGTTAAATGTGATAGATCGGACTACGATGGTACTTTGAGCACTGAAGTTCAGGAAAGGATTTGGGGCAGGCCAAAGAATTACATGCTTTTTCTATAGCACTGCTGGTGGTTGCGTCTTACCGATTGATCCCTGCGTTGTCATTTTCTGTGTGATGGAGAGGACGATTATCCAATTGTTTATAAAATCGCTTCTTTTAGTTCTATTTATTGTGTTCACTGAATGTGAAAAGGTTACTGACTTGATGAAAAGTATAGCTTGCAATAAAAACAGTGTGTAGTTCTTACTGCAGTGTGGGATTACCCTAGTATAACAAAGTGCCTATTCAATAAATAATTGAAATGTATGTGAGCTACCATCTGGTGCTGCAGAGAAGGGATAAAAGTTTATAATCCAGGCTCTTGATGGTAAGGGGATGGGCCTAAATCTGGACTGCTGTATATTTGTGTTCCATCAACAAGGAGTACCCTTAAAAACAATTACAGTTGATACTGTGTGTTCCTCCCTTTCCTTCAAGCTGTTAAAAACAAATAAATGCCAACAACGAGACACCTTTTATCTGTGTCCTAATGCCCTCACAGTATGTTTCCACTGACAAGGAACTTGTTTCTGCCTCCAGCTAATAAGCAAAATATCATGCCAAACGCGCTAATCTTCCTCATGTCATGATGTGCAGTCTTAATTACAGTCTGATTCTCTGTTAGAAGATATTCTGGACTGATGCGCCCAAGTTTTGTGTGCTGCTATGTGTCTGTAGCAGCACGAGAGTGTAGTTAAATATTTGGGATATACTTTGAAGATCAGTATTTCTTTATCAATTGGAGACAGAAGGAATTTCCTTTTGACAAAATGGAGACTTATCGCTGAGAACGGAAATAAGCTGCATAGGTATGAAGGTTAAATAAAGCTGAGCTATAAAACAAGCATTTCTTTACGATTTTGGATTTAAAACTGGGTGTGAGGTATCACAGATGTAAAATTCCCTTAAAATGATTCAGCGTGTCTAATGGGCTTGCTTGCGTTCTTAATTGCCAGGAGAAAATAGAGTTCAGGTGTGGTAGTTGAGGCAGAGTTTTTCCTGGCTGTGGGGTGCAGGGGAGATGCTGAGTTGCTTGGTTAGCTGCTGAATGTGGAGATATCTGCTCTCTGACAGCAGCACGGTGGTACTCGTATTCTGGAGCTGGTGATGGTGGGAGAGGGGAAGTGAGGAGTCCAGGAAATCAAGTCCCATGTTTATCCCATGACTTATGCCACCATCTCCCTATTCAACATCTGTAGAAGCCTCACACCTCACCTGTGGAGGCTGGTGAGCCCGAATGGTGTATCTCATTGCTTCTGTCCTCTAAATCCCACTGCTGCTTCTTGGTAGTCCTGCCACAGGCTTATTTCTTCAAAATCTTCTTCCTATTTGCTAACCATAGAAGAGGGTAGGGTGTGGCCCATTGCCTTGAGGCAGCTTGTGGCTTCCATCCCTTTAGAAATGTTGTAAGAATCTGCCATTTTAACCTTGGCACTTGTAGCTTTCCCATGGTGAATGGAGCTTTCAAATAGACTATATTTTTTTTCCCTGTACTGGAAGTATAATACACATATCTTTATGCCAAGTGTCTTTGGAGAAGAGCTAGCTGAGCTGCAAGTGAAGAGTTCAAAAGTCCTTTTCTTCCAGTTATTTGGGTTTTTTTATAACTCCTGTTGAATAAGGTCTCAACCAATTGGTTATCACTGTATTGCTTATATAATAGATACTGAAATAATGCTCAGTATTCTTAGTGGGAATTGAGTCCAAGTCTGTTAGATAGCAGACCCATGTCTACATGTTCCGAAAGAATTTTCCAAATTAGGGTCTTTTAAACTCTTGCTACATAAGCTGCTCCTAGAGTGAGAAATAGTGAGGAGTTCTAACAGTGAGGAGTCCTGTTTATTCTAGTTATACTTGCTCGTTTCATCAGTGAAACTGGGCTGCTACAACCGTTGTGCTTCTGAGGCCAACTTGCTTGACCGTCTCTGCTCGTCCTTCCAGCACACTAGGGTTGTCAGGAGAGCAGCCTAGCTGGCATCCTGGGAGATGTTGGAACTGGACAGTCCTGAGAAAGCCTGTAAAACAGCCTGCGTGGCCCTGGAAGTCTACAGAGGTCCTTCCCTTTGGTAAAGCTGACCCACGCCACCAGTGAAGACTACCTAAAGCTACCAGCACTCACAGGGGAGGCTGCGTGGCCTTTGGACTTATCCGATGGATTACAGTGCACGCCAGTGCTTGGGTGCTGTGGGGTAGTATTGTCCATGCGCTGCAGAGGGACCTCCTAAGAGACTCTTTCTGCAAAAAGATATATGCCTGTACTGGAAGAGAGGGAAGTACAGGAGTGCTGAAACAGCATTGCTGCAGCTCAGGTGTCTGTGCATCACCTGTCCTTTGGCTTTCAGGTACAGCGTGTTCCTCTTGACGAAGCGGAGCCCCTTGTTCTGTCATACTGAGGGATCTGAATCTTTCATAATCCTGCGCTAGAACGGCTGCTTGCAGGGCACCTTGCTGGCTGGCACCACATTCGTGCTCAGCTGACATCACCTGGTTTTTCAGGAGTTATCTCAGTTGGCTGTGGCTGGAGTTTTCTGCCCCTTACTTCCAGTCAGCAGGGACTGGCGCAGCCGGCTGCTCTATTTTTGAACAGCTACTTGGCACAGTTTGCAACCAGTAGGCAAGCATGTTCAGAGAAGAGTCTTAACAGGAATGGGCCTTATTTGTATTCAAAATGTTCTCGGTGCTGCATAGACTCTCTTGCTTCAGCCTTTGTTTCCTCTGACCCTGTTTCGTACTGCTGGCATGCCGCAGAGGGCAAGATGGCACATGTCCCCACGCAGTTCATTCGGTGTTGTCTCACTCCTGGACTATGTACTGGCTAGTCCCCTCTGTGGGAACACCTCAAAACCAATGTCAGAGCAGTTTAGACTGATCTGAAATGTGGTGGTTTTTTCCTTGAAGCAGGTGCACAGGTGCACTGTTCCTCCCGGTGAGTTATGAGCTGTCTGTTTGAATGCTGGCTTATCTTCTGGATTCTCCATTGCTGCAAGGTCTGCTACCCAGCTAGACTGGTGTTCTGGTTTTGGGTGGTGTTTTTTTTTTTTTGTTTGGGAGTTAGTGTTTTTTTCCAAAGAAGAACTTACTTTGAGGGAAGGCTGAAGCTGTGGGGAGAAAAAAGACAGTTGCAGATGATTAGCACAAACAGACCAGCTGCCAAGCCCTTGAAGACAGTCTGGCATAACAGGCACTGGATGCTGGTGTAGTAACAGCAATATATTCCCACTCTGGGATAGAGGAGGGGAAAGTGTGAATGCACCCAAAGCAACCTCTCTAGCCTCAAGCTGCCACTTTTGGGTATATATTTGTTATACTTGAGGCTGGACCGTAGATGGAAGTACGTGTGGAAAGTTCACCAGAAAGGCTGCTGTTGTGCTGCTGCTGGTGCAGTGATTCACAATGTTGGGTCACTGTAAGGACTGGTACTTCAAGTTTTGCATCTTGCTGTTGTGGGGGGGCTCTGTGAACTTTGCAAGTCTACTCCCAGACCTATTTTTTCCTCCTTCCAGTTCTGCTTAAAGAGGCACCTTAACCTTTCAAATAAAAATATCTA
>NW_009649864.1:3708405-3746980 GCF_000708025.1 Charadrius vociferus | reverse complement strand
TCCTCCCAGCCTGAAAGCAGTTGTATTCAGAAGTGGATGTGGACCTGAGAAAAGGTCTTCCCAGCCTGCATTAGAGCATCTTTGAAGCTAGCTGCAGCGTAGATCTAGTCCTCTGACTGCCACAGGCACTGATGTACTTGAGTAAGTGCTAGGTAAGGGTGGGGGCACGATGTGTGGCTGAGACTTCTGCTAGTACAGAAGGCAGAAACTATCCTTAAGTATTTTTGAGGTGACCTTAAAGTTGTCGGACTTCGACCGTTGCTTATAAGGATCTTATCTTTGGCCTTTTTGGGTTATACCAGGAAAAACTGTCACTTGATAACACGTCATATCTCTTGACTTGAGGGCTTAAATTCCTCTCTTCTTTTCCTTTGGCACTCCTTCCCCCTCCCCTGCTTGCAGAAATACACATAGAAAGCCAGAGAGGGACCTGGGGCTCTGCTAGCTTGTATAATAATGTCCTCTGTGCAGGCAGAAGTTGTGCAGGGAGTGATAAGCCTGTTGGGCACATATGCAAAATGAGTGTGGTTGGGTAATGAAGACAGCTGATGAACAAGAAAACTGAATTTCACATTCTGGCCTAAGTTCCTCTGTTTCCATCCCCTCTCTACCAAAGCCTGTTAGGATCCCTTGTACTAGAGCCTAGCGGCAGGAGAATGTGGATGAGGGCCTACTGGGCAGGGTGAAGCTCCAGTTGCCTTGCAGAGCTTCTGGAAATGCCGGTGGTGGTGGTGGCCATGGTTCCTTTGTGCACAGTGCAGTATGGATGCAGCTGGAGACCTGCTCCCTGAAGGCTTTCCTGTGGTCGGAGATAGGGCACTGCGGCTCGGATCGCCTTTGCTCATGAAGTCTTTGCTCATCTGGCAGAATAGTGCGAGCATGGCTGCTGAATCCCAGTTTCCAGCGTTCCCCGCTGTCGTGTAAACTGTTATTGTTCTTTTGAAAAATGTGTGTTAGGATTAATTAATGTTGGAATATCCCAAACTGCCACGTTAGTTTTGATAGCGTTGTAGTCAGGGCTAGCGGTCTGAAAGCATGCGGGTCAAAGCTTGGTGCTGTACGTATGATGGACCCTTTACAGTACATCTGTTCTAATCTGTTATTTTTAGAATGAGGCAGTATCTTTTAATGACTGTTTCTGTAAAACTTTATGCTGTGAAACATTGGCACTGAATGCCGCAGTCATGTTTTGCCAGTGGGAAAGTAATGTGGTCTGGAGGATGAGAGATACGTTGGCATGTGCTGTTAAAATGACAGCGGTCCTGGGTGAAGCTTGTCTTTTGTCCCATAGAAGGCAGTCAGTATCACTTTGCTGCTGTGGATAAAGTTGCTAATAAACAATCTTTACTGAGAGCATGAGGAATTATGCGGTATGTTAAAGGCTGTGACCTGTATTTTGTATTTTAATTTTGTTTGTATATGAAAACTCAGAAAAGGGTAAATAAGTCATTGATAAATTTGTCTTCATATAAGAAAAAAATGTGTGCAGATAGTAGTTTCTCACTCATGGTACATAAGGTATAGCATGCAGAAGCGAGGTTTCATAAGCATCTAAATCTAACATTTTTTCTGACTTGTTTCACTTAGAATCTACATTATTTTCATACTTCTTTTTCATAGGTAATATTAAGATAAAATATTTTGAAAAAAATTACTTAATTTACATCCTTAAAACTTCAGTGGTTGGTGTTATCACTGGAAAGGGCTTGGATGTTGGTTTAGTCAGCAGATTCAGTGCAATGAACTTTTTTATCAAATAACGTTGAACTAACCTTTTTTTTTGCAAATAATTCACATGTGGGAGTGCGTCAGTTTCTTCTACACCTACTAGAAACAAATGATTTTAACTGTGTGAGTCAGAACTCAAGAGACTTGTTTCATTAGCTATTTTTAGCAATTTACTTTTACTTCATGATTATATATTAATGTTTTGGGTTTTAGAAATGTTGATCTGTAGCTGAGATTAGTTGGGATTTTTAAATTACTACAGATTTTTCAAATTTATGAAACTTACATTTTTATGCCTTGCTTGTCATTTAAGGCAAGTCATGCAAGCTGGTTTTAGATGGGTATTACAAAAAGGAAGAATTATAATATTTACCTAAACAATCACAAATTTATCTCAGCAGTTAATAGAAGATAGTGCCTAGGATTTGGAAAGATTTTATGGGCTCATCTTTTTCATTACCCAGGTCTGAAAAAATGAATAGAATGATGGACCACAAGCAAATCTGTTTAGAACAATAGAAGGGACTTGTTAAAGCTTTTTACTGTGTTTTTGCCTTTGATAATGCTTTAAACAGAGTTGACACTCATTTTCTAAGTCTTTCATAAGGTACACTTGAGAATTCCAAGATATTCTTGATGTAGTTACCAAAGAGCTAGTATCATGCTCACTAATAAATCCCACTGAAGCTCTAGTATTATTTTTTTTTTAAGACAAAGGGTTTATTTTTAAAAAACTTTTCCAGGTCTAAGAATTTCTGAGTACATTTGGTCTGTGGTTCAATATTACCTGTTCATTTTAGCTGTCTCCTGATACTAAAATATTCCACTCTATTTTTCTCATCAGTGTATGCAGATTACCAGAATGCAAGCTTTCATTTATAAAGATCTTTGTTTGCTATAATGAATGTAGCTTTCTTCAATAGGAAACTGCACACTGTTTTGTTAAGCCCTGATTTTGCATAGATCTCAGTAATCATGTCTGTAGATATACTTAGAGTGCATTCAGATTAAGTGTGTGCATCCATCATTGCCAGCTGAGGCCTTAGGCATCCTGAAGTGCCTGAGATCTTAATTTCTGTCATTCATGTCATCAGGGTCTTAACACCAAAACCTGTTATTACTTAACCATGGCCTAAAGCTTAAAATGTCACTAGTACCTCTGGGTGTCCAACCTGAGACCTCTATAAAGCAGTCTGAGCTTTGGAAAATGGTGGAAATGTGTTCACTGAGTATTGAATCGTTGAAAATGTATGGAGTTTATTAATCAGATGCGCGTTAAGGAAGGCTAAGGTATAGTTCTTAATTTGCTTAAGTGCAATGTTACTGAGGGCTGAATATGTATATCTGCCTTTCCCCAAAAGGCCGAGGAAACATCAGAAGCAGCATCAATTCCAGATATATCCCAATTTTTTTTTTCACCATTTATAATTGTTCGCCAGCGTAAAGATAAATATGGATAACTGCTTTGTGAAATCCTACTTGAAATGTGTTTATGCCAGTTTAACGAGACGTGCATGTTCAGGATTTTAGAAAAGTCTATACAAAATTCTGTCTAATTCAGCTTAAACCTGGGTTACAGTGTTCTAATTTTCATTAAAAAAATTAAGTGGAAGATGAAGTAATAAGTAAGATGAAATCAGTTTTAAACTCGCTTAAGTAGGTATGTGGAAATCGGTCTTACAGGAGTGTTGCAGCTATTCTGGCGATACTGTACTATTATTTGGGGCTGTGTTGTTCGTGGGATGTGTATTTGCTCTTTTTGTAGATGGTGGAACTTTACCCAAGATATAGCAGTCACTATAGAAGTATGGGGTTTTTAGTAGGTTATTATTTCCTTGCTAGTAACGGTCCATTAGCCAAAGATTAAACTGTATGCCTTCCCTGGATAGATGAGGTTTGAAGAAAAACTTTGGGTCAATAAAAGTTCTACAGAGGTACATAAAAATAGATCGTGCTCTAAATTTGTTTATACCCTGTAGTACTGTAGAAAATACAAATATCCCCTCCCAGCAAAGAACCCATTTTTTATTGAAGGCGTTAAGAACTTGAATCCCCTTTAGAGTTGTGCCAAGTGAGATATTGAAGTGGGAAACCTCTGTCCTCATCTGAGGAAGGACAAGGTTTCTGGTAATTGTATAGTAATACTTCTGGGACATCTGAAATCTTTTTCCCACTCTTGAGGAATTCCTCTGTCCCTGGTTCCCCTCTTGTTCCAGAGATCCACGTGTATCTTGGGGGCGGATGGGGTTGTCTCCATTGCCTGTATGCCTTTGATTTTTCTGCTGCTGTTACAGCATGACTTCTACAATTTAATTTTGCACATCTTTCCTCAGAAATTGGCTTCTTCGTGGAGTTTTTCTGTGTGCTGCCAGCTTTATTGCTGCCTGTGTGACTTGGATTATCAATACTGAAAGCTGGAGTGTTCTGAGTGTCTTTTCTTTTACTGTAATTAAGGCAGAGTAGGAACAGCAGGAGGGTGATGTTAGGCATGAAGATCCTGTTACCATTTTGAAATATGTTGCCAAAGGTTTGCTTTTTAAGATGCATGTTTAGTCTTTAAATTTAGCTCTTTTTCTGATAGGATTAGTTAGGTCATCATGTGTGGTTGTTCCCCTCTGCCCCGTTTCTGTGTATGATGGCTATGTGGTTGTGGTCTCCTTGTCTCTTACTAGTGCTGAGCCACGGACACCTAGTGTGCCTGCTCTGCAGACTTTGTCTGCAGGGCTCTGATTATTGTATTTTTTTCTATATCTAGGTATACTTGAGTAAGAATTTTGTATTGAAAATTTTTAATTGAGGAATTGGGTTTTCATTATTTTGTCTATTATCAATTGCCCTGCATCTGAGCGAAATGGGAATGTAATATCTGTCCACATTTTCTTTCCTTTTAGTTTGTATGTTCTTTAAGGCAAGGGTGGGATCTGATTGCGCACTCGCTATCAGTGGTTCCTTTTAGGATGGCTTTGTTGCCCTGCATCCTCTCAAGTTACCTAAAAAAAAAAGGAAGCTACATATTTTGTCATTCAGAACCTCACCCTATATGACTTATTAGAGGAGGCTGGGATAAGAAAATTTTTACGAATGGCTAAAAGTGATCTAAAGTTCTAATGGAATAGCTGGTAACTAGTAACTGCTAGATGTTGAGTTACAAATGCGGAGCGAAGGCTGGAGTCTGTGGTATTTAATCTTTCTGCCTTTTATGGGTAATGTGGTATTTTTCCTGAACTCACAACACTTCATCTTTCAGAGCAGACTTTCTGAGAAGTTGCAGATGAGTTAGCATGTTGTGTCGCAGGGAAGAAGCACAAACATTTTCCTTCCAGACCAGCTTTAACTAGTTGTAGCAAAATGCTGTAGACATGTGGCATGGTATTGCTGCACGGAGGAATTTGGTTTGACTGTTTTAACTTACTCTCTTATATAACTGAAGGATTTCCATTACTAGTAAGTTCAGCCTTTTGTTTCCTGGACAGTTAATATTTAAGTTGGGAATAATTACAATATCAAACAGCTGTTTTTAAACTGTGGCCTGGTACTCCAGATAAAATAATACAGGACAACTCACAGTGGGGATACCTAACTGGAGGCTGTTTTAGACCCACAGACTGTCTTTATCTTACCCTTAGCAGTATTTACTGCTTATTAAGGCAACTGAACTGTGGTTATTGCTCTGTGTACGTTGTTGCGGGCCAGCAGCATTTACTGGTTTAGGTGTAGTGCTGTACCAACAGGGCTGTACTGGTGCAGGCAAGACCCAGTCAGGTCTACGTCCATGGCTAGAAATAATCAATGCTTGTGCATCCTGAAGCTGACTGTATCTGACATGAATTGTAAAGACAAAAGACCTGACACTTTGAGAAGGAGGGAAGGGTGGGGGCGGATTTCATTTTAAAAAAATTCAGTGATGGAGAAGCTTCTACTGTGCTTAAGAAAGGGCTTTACAGTAATTATCCTCAACATTAAAGACGTGCATGTGTTTGAGTGGCTCAAGCCAGGAGCAGAAGTGCCCTAGTTGATTTTGACAGAATCAGAGCTACAGGTATTCTAGTTACAAACTTCCTGTTCTTGCAGGTGGTATTAAACATCATAAAAGTTCCATTTAATGTTTCAGGCACTGTTTGAGGGCAGGGATAATAGAGATTCTATTCTATACTTAACCTTTTGCATACCGGCATTATTTTTTCTTCACGCTGTAAAACCTCACAAAGTTCAGCGTGACAAGTGCGAAGTCTTGCACTGTGGAGTTGTGTAAGTTGGGGAATGACCAGCTAGAGAGCAGCCCTGCAGAAAAAGATTTGGGGATCCTGGTGAACAATTAGTTTAAAAGGTCAGTAGAGCATCGTTGTAGGAACAGAGGCTGTCTGTGTACTGGACTGCATCAGCAAGAGTGTAGCCAGCAGGATGAGGGAAGCGGTTATTCTGCTCTTTACCGCACTTGTGAGGCCATTTCTGGAGTACAGTGTCCACTTTTGGGCTTCCCAGTACAGAAACAAACACTGGGAAGCTGAAGTGAGCCCAGCAGAGAGCCACTGATGTGGTTGGAGCCCTGAAGCACACGATGTGCGAGAAAAGCTTGAGGTACTTGTGTTTGGTGAGCTTGGAGAAGGGGAATCTGATCATGATCCTCAACTGCCAAATGTTTGGTTAGGGAGCACAGGGAGGCAGGCTCTTCTCAGGTGCACTGCCAAAAAGAAGAAGCAGTGGACACAGGCTGTGCCAAGGAGAATTTTGACTACGTGTAATAAGGGGGGAAAAAATAGTGAGGATGGTCAGGCACTGGAAGAGGCACCCAGAGAGGTGATAGTCTCTCCATCCTAGGAGACAAACCTCAGCTGGACAAGGCCTTGGGTGACCTGATTGAACTTTGACGTTATCTCAGCTTTGAGTAGGAGGTTAGACTCTGCTCTCCAGAGGTCCCTTCCAACCTAAATTATTCTGATGCAGTATCATATTTTTTTCCTGTGTTAGCAAATTTATTTAACATCACAGCTGCTTTAATAGAAAACAGTTGTTCTTCATACTTCTCAGAATGAAAAGAAATCTGTGAAATAGAATCTTCTTGTTGTAGATAAAGTAGATGACATAACTTGTGTAAATTTACTATTCATTTTTTTGGTCATCTCGGGTGTTTACCTTGATTGGTTGACATTTTACCACATAGCCTGAACATAAATTCTAAGCTTGTAAATGGTAGGAAAATAAATTTTGTTCATGTTCTTCTGCCATGTATTTAATAAAAAGCACTGGTTTCCTTGTTCCTGGAAGAGAATTGCCAGAACAGGTTTCAAGAACTTTGAACCTATGTTTTATGTCTAGTGCTTTTTCCCCAAGTGTGGTTTCCTTATGTCTAGTTGTTTGCCTTGATAGCAGTTGAAGTATTTTAAAGCTTTAGTTCCGTGGAGCTGTCAGAAGAGCCTGCAATCCCTGCGTGACTGTGAGCCTGAATCATCCCTTATGAAAAATACAGGTTTAGCTGTTCTGCTAGATAAGTTCTCATATCACAAAGGGATCTCTATCTAGTAAGGTTCCAGATATCCTTATAGCCGACAATATAAGAAGTCTGACTAAGCAGTTGCTAACAACAGCGTGAAACAAATCTCCCCCATAGTTGTAAAGATCTAATGGGAGATACTGTCTGGTTTTTGGTTTCATCTGTAAAATAGGAGCTTGCATGACTTATATGAATTTGGACTTGCAGCATGGTTTTTAGTGCTGATATTCTTTCTTGATGATAGCGTGCTTCGCAAACCAAAACACACAACAAATTCAGTGTTTCGAAATCATATTGATGTGTGGGAAATAGCACAGGAAGTGCTATCAGTGATGAGGATAACAATGTACAAATGGGACAAAACGCAAGAACCGATTCCTTTATTAGTGGTGTGTTGTAATTTTTAATAGGGTATCCTTAGTGACACTTGACTTTCCATACAATAAATTTATATCTGTGGTTTTGAGTATGATGCTTGTAGCAAACTCGTGGGAAATTAGTAAGATTTTTCAGAATTCTTATGATTCCTAAATGCCTGGAAGTCTGGTAGACATCCTTCTCAGAGAACATACCCTGTCAGCTATGTCATGAAGGCATTCATTGACAGTACTATATAATGTAATGGTCCAGTGCCCTTCTGGGGCAAGGACTGTGTATGTGAGCAATTTATAACGTGTGTTGATTTTTCAGAATAAACTTTGAACAAAATGGTGTTTGGTTATTTCAGATGCTGTGCTTGTGAGCCCTCAGCTTTGTTATTGACGTATGGAAGTTGTTCACCCTGTGTTCTACTTGCAGTGTATTGCTTCCCTTTTGGGAGGTACCTGCAGGCTTTGCAGATACCTCGGAGAGGGGAAAAAAACAGATAGGGAATTAATGGCAATAATTTCTTTTTTGGACTGAGTCTTGCTGCCTACAATTACTGAGAAACATCATCTCCCTCCTCTTACGTCCTTAATTTCCTCTTTTGTTTCGTTATTCAGACCTTTTACTTCTTATTTCCTATTTGTATTTAGAGAAGGCACTTTGGAGTGATGTCTTTAAAACAGCAATGCATGCTTGCGCACACATTGCTGCAATGATCTTTTGCATCAGTGGCTGTAATATATCATTGTGCGCATTGGTAATAATAGCTCTTATTTCAAGTATATGCTTGATAGCTACAGAATAAATAACACAGAGACTTTACTGGAAACTGTGCTCGAGTAATTTACTTTCAGAGCTCTATGGGGAGCTCTGAAATGGGTGACAGCTGGTGGAAGATAATGGATTATCTTTCTGCAAGAGGGAAGCATGGGCAAGACCTACTTCTTACTTCAATCTCCTTGCCCTCATCTCTTCCTCCCCCCATCATGTCCCATATAACACTTAAGAACCTGTCCTCTACGTTTTCTGAGGGACTTAGGTGGAGACTGTTAGTTATTGCGTTTGTGTTTAAAAAAAAAATAAAAAAAATAATTGGCAAGGAAATAAATTTAGCTGTGCATAACAATTCGTGGAAGAGGAAATCAACACTGTCTACTTGTAATCTTTTAACACTTGTCCAGAAATAGATTGTTGAGGAGTCATATTATTTGAATTAAAATTTTCAGCATTGGAATAAAAAATATGCAGGTATGTGAATTAGAAAAGACTGGCAAAAGCATCACTTAAAGTTCTAAATATTGATCAATACACTATAAACAGCGGTCAGGACAGACATCTTTATCACTTCTGGAAATACCAGGTAGCCTGTACTTTAAGGAAAACCTTAAGTTGAGCTTACGTACTAAAATTTCCATTAAATAAAATTTTGAAGGAGAGATGGAACTGATGATATTTGAAGAAATAAAATTCATATGTGATAAGTGAAAGATTCCCACTAGGTTTTGGGGGAGTTTGATGTGTTAAAATATGTTCGTGTAGGAAAGATGAGACTCCAAATTGATTTATTAGTTCTTTGAAAATGCGTTTCTTATTGAGTGGTTCTTCAGAAAAGGCAAACTTCTTAAATTTTGTTTTCATGGAGTACGGTTGTAAACACTCCTGGTTTTTTTCCTTCATTTAAAATACAGCTAAACAGACAGTCAGGGCTGAACTTTTGCCAGTAACTGCGCAAACTACTCGGGTATTGTAAAATTTCTTAAAATAATTAGGTACACTTTTGTTCCTATGTAAGAGTAACTACAGGTACAGTCTGAGCACTGTAATAGAAATTGTGACAAAGTAACACTTGCTGCTCATGCAAATAATACAGTGGAATAGTTCAACATATAGACATGCCTGATATTTCTTTTTAAAGATTTCCTGGACCTAGATTTTTTTAAAATGATGCTACTATGAACTTGGTTTTAAAACTCAAATTGTGCAGGAAACAAGAGTTAAGCTTCAAGAAATAATGATAGAAGTGGAATTGTGTGGCTGTTAGGGTATAAGCATTAGAATGGTTCTCAGAAAAATAGTCTTTAAGACTTGAACTCCTTTACAGAAGATTTGAACAACAAAAATGCGAACTTTATAGGACATTCTTCCTTCCCCTCAATGCTGCATGGTATCTTTGTCTTAGACACAATTGCTACAGGCTTGTATTGAGCTAGATTGAAGCTTGCACGTTACTTTAAAGGCTATGAAACTACTGAGATTTAATCTGAGATTAAAAAAAATCATGTCCTTGCTGGATTCACAGTGGCAACCCTAAGATAGAACGATGTGTTACTAAACAAGCAGTCCTGAGCACCTTTTTCATTTAGATTAAAAAATAAGATGATGTAAGCGGCATAAATATTGAGAATCTTTAGAGACAAAAAAGTAGAGAGAAGATTACATCTCTTCCAGACTTCCTTCCATTAGCAAATTGCGAAGAAGTTTATGGAACAAAAGCCTCAGCTCCGCAATACTAGCATCAAAAGTGAAACTACTGCGTCTTAACTACAGTATCAAGGATGAAAAGTTTGACAGTCCTTAAAAGATTGTGGTTTGGGACTGAATGTTTATTTGAAGTGAGTCAATGCAAGTGGAAAATATTACTTAAGAGCTAAACCAATCACTGAATGGGCAAAGTAGCCAAGGTTTACTTAGATGACATCGGAGATAAATTAGTAAAGGAAAATACTAAATTCTGTGTGGAAAAAGAGGAGAAAGGAACGGGGTATAGCTAAAATGACGTATAAGTAAGTAGAAAGACAGCCATTTGGCTTTTCTCTAAATAGTTGACTTCAGCATCTTTACTAGTTTGCAGTTACGTTGCAACAGCTTAAAATATTTTGAAGATTGGCAGAAATTCCTTGTTCTTCTGCCTGTGGTCTCGTCTTCTGCTTGTGGTCTCCTCAAAGGCCATGTACTGTGTCAGAAGATTTCTGGAAGGAAGTCAATGCATCTTCTTTGGTTCCTGCTCTGGAAAGGGAAAGTTTTAAAAGCACATTTGCGCTGGTAGGGTTTTCCAACAGCATCTGTACTGGCATGCAGGTGCTCACCCTGGTGTTGCACTGGAGCATCCAAACGTTTGGTTGTTATTTCCAAGTATGAGTACAGGAAGGGGCTGAAAGCCAACAGAATGGAGCCTGAGGTATATAGATGAAGATTTGAGATTGCCAGCCTATTACAAACTTGTTCTGGAAGTCCTGGTGCTTGATTTTCTGTTTTCAAATCAACATACCAGTCAAGATGGGTTGTAAATGAGGAAGGAAAAGGAATTCTCTACTTAAATGCATGGAAATAAATCTTATGGCACAAGGATTGTGGATGTAGAACTTATCCACATGCCATCTTTGTTTAGTAATTTTACTCTTAAATTCAAGTAGCAAGGAGTATACAAAACTGAGAAGTTGTGTTTAAAACGATAAGCTTAGAAGCAGAATGTTCTCTCAGATCCTGCATCTGATATAAAAACTGGTTGGGGTGATCCTCACTTGATATGCCCCCCTTGAAAAGCTGAGAAGCAAGATGTAAAGGTGTGATATATGTGGTATTTACAACTGTGAGTGTAATGATTGAAATACTTTTCATATTTTAATGGTAGTAATTTTAGTATCAGCTAAGGACAATGAACAGATTTTTGTTTCCTGTTGGCTGTAAGCATATGGTAAGAGGAGATGCTAGAACCCAGGGAGCTTGGGCTGCTGCTGATCACACTGGGGTGTGCAGTAACAGGAGGTATGTTCTGGTTTGGAATGGTAGTGTGGAGGATATAAGCTTTCAGGGGCTTACAGGAGGCTTGGGAATGCCTAGAAGCACGTGCATTAAACAGTGTGTCATGCAGGCTGGCAGTCTTTAGAGAGCTGATTGTCTAAAATCGTGATCCAGAAACTGGATTTAAGACTTTCTGAAAATATCATGGCAAAGATGTTAGGAAAAGATGGGCTAAAAATACTAAACAAAAGCAAAAGTGTGTTCTTTGATACACGAAATATTGAGGTAAGGGGAAGGAGCTTATGCAGTGTACTGTAAGTAAATTAGCAAAAAGTTAGATAATAAAGGGTGGCAAAAATGCAGAGTGAGGGGAAGAGAAGAAGGAAGAACTCCATCCCGACTGTACTAGAGAAAGCTGAATTTATAATGCTTGGAGACTTGGAAATGTCTGTAGGAAAAGGCATGGTGTTCTGTTTTTAGATTCTTGTTCCTTAAGCTTTGCATACACATGCGATGTTAAAGCTCTTTAGTCATGCTCTAAATCAGTTGGATTTTAAAAATTCACTCTTAACTTCCAGGATTTGACTTCCATAAGGATGACTATCTGATTTAAAGGACAGTTCAAAAATTTGAACATGTATAAACTGTCACGTGTCTAATATTCCAAATTATCATTTATCCAAAATGTTGGGGTTTTTTTCCAGAGCTATTCAATGTGTATTTAAAAAAACCTGCTTCCAAGCAAGGTTTAGATGGATTTTTATTCTTATTTAATAGCAGGTGTTACCATCTTGGTCAGTTTGAAACTTCAGAATAACTAGTTGATGCTGTTTGGCAAACTGATAATTTAAATGGGCAATATTCTAAAACAGAATTCTGCAGGCTTCTTGGTTTATTTCTTAGTAATGACAATTTTTAGCTTTTTTTTGAGCCCTGAGCACTTTAAAAAAATCTGTACTGATAGTGACACATGTACCATACCATTTGATTCCATTTCTAGAAATCTACATCTAAGGCCAGGTTTAGGATCTCCTTACAGATTTCCAGTAGATTAATTTTTTCCCCTGCAAAATCTAGACTTTCCTTTTTAAATTTAAATATCAACTGTAGCATATGAAAAGCCTGGGAATAGATATAGGCAAATTTTGAAACGTGCTGAGTCAGTGTCAACATAAAGGAAAAGTTGCATAGTGAAATTTGAAGCATGTTTTTTTTTATATCCGGATAAAGTTTTCATTGCACCTTGGAAAGGGAAAAGATGTGTTTCTCTTTCCTTTCTAGTCTTTTTACATCCTTTCTGAGCAAGTAAGTGTCGGGAAGCATTCTGCCCTCTGGAGATGCGCTTGCCTTCTGAATACCCCAAACCCCAGGGATTTTCTGTTCCGGATGGCTGACCGTGCTCCTGATGCTCTGCTTGCCCTGTGTTATGGTAGTAGGGACTTTCAGCACTTTTGAGTCGGTGAAAATAGTGCTGAAAATAGTGAAAATGGTCTTCCTCATCATCGCTCCCAGCCAGGGGCATGGGAAGGAGCAGAGCAAGGCAGAATGGCTCTGGTTCTAGATTTCCTGGCTTACAGAAGGAACTGAAGAAGTGAAAGTATTCATAATAATAAAAATGCCACTATAAGCCTTCCACTGTAATGTGTAGCAAATCTTAGCATGGGACTTGGTATTCTCTGCAGATTTAAAGACAATCCCCCTCTTCTCTGCTTCTGAGTAACCTGAGCTACTCCAAATATTCTAGTGCCTGGTTACAGTAATTGCTTGTTGCATGTCTTCGTGGCCTTTTCCTAGGGCAAAAATCTGACTTTCATTGACCTTTTAATTAGATCTGGAGCTCTAGGGAAGTTCTGAAATAGGGTGAGTAATGTCTGAGAAAATGTCCGGCTGCCCGCTGCCATTTAGAGGGAAGTGGAGTGAAGAGAAAGATGTGCCACACCTCTGCTTAAAGTAGCTGTTGCGATCTGAACTCTTGAAATCGAAAAACAGCTCAGGGTATTTGTATACACAGTGTTGCTCCCTTGAGCCATTGTTGTGGCTTAACCCCAGTCAGCCACTGGGACCTCACAGCCGCTCGCCCACTCCTCCACCGGTGGGATGGGGGAGAAAGTCAGAAGGGTAAAAGTGAGAAAACTTGTGGGTTGAGATAAAGACAGTCTAATAGGTAAAGCAAAACAAGGAATTAATTCACCACTTCCCATCGGCAGGCAGGTGTTCAGCCATCTCCAGGGAAGTAGGGCTCCATCACGCATAATGATTACTTGGGAAGACAAATGCCATAACTCTGAATGTTCTTCCCTTCCTCCTCCTTCCCCCAGCTTTATATGCTAAGCATCATGTCCTGTGGTGTGGAATATCCCTTTGGTCAGTTGGGGTCAGCTGTCCCAACTGTGTCCCCTCCCAATTTTTTTGTGCACTCCCAGCCAAAACCATGACAGCCATCCAAAAAAAAAAAAAAAAATCAGGTGCAGTTCTGTAGCACTGTAAGCTGATCTAATGGCCCATCACCTTAGTCTTATATTTCCTAGTTTATGGCATTGATCTGGCTCAGAACTGAAGTATCACGACAAAGGTAATTGTCATTTGACTCTGCTCCCTTACCCATCTTTCCGTGCAGCTGCCTGGGTGGTGGCACCAAGGCAAGTCACCTCTGCAGCAGCTAGAGTGCTGTGAAGGTCATTGCATGGGCAGTTCATCTCGCCTTCGTCTGTGCTACTTAAGATGATGGCCTCTGAAAAAGAGCTGTGCTCCTTTACCCTCCTTGCTTGCGCAGCTGTAGCAGCCTCTCCCGACCCTTCAGCGACGATGATTCGATTTGTTAGACTAGGAGGTGATAGTTGCATTATGTGTCTTGGTGGGTTGGGTTTCTGCTGGTTTAGTGAGCACTATCAGGTCAGTGAGGTGAGACCAGCTGAATTTGCTACAGCTGATGCAAGGAAGAGAGCAGGTCTGGGAAACTGCCCCTCTCGTCGCAGCGATCCACCTCGCTTACGTCTTTGAAGGACATCTTTACTTCACTCTAAATGTATAAGCAGAGAAAAGGGATACCTCCCAAGGTGGATTTCTCTCCTGTCACTGTAGGTGCATTTGTGTAGGGTGCTTTGTCAAGAAAAGCTTATTAATAGAAACCTCTAACCTTTAAAATAAAGGAGGTGGCATGTTGTAAATATAGCACCAATGTAAAGTATGAATTGTTCTGTTACATAATGCAGGTATTAAGTTTTTAGTAACTTGAGAGAACGTCTTGCATATATCTGGAGAAAACAAAAGATGTGCATTTACTGTAAATAATTCATAAAACAGTTATGCTGCTTGTCTTGCTAAGTTTTACTTTTAAGGTGAAATAAAGCATGCAGTCAGAAACTAGAACTTTGCTCATATGTTGATGATGTAAGTGGTGGCTTCTTAATTGATGTAAGTGTATGTAAGCTTCTATCAGCACAGTGTGGTCATCAGGTTGGAATTGTTTATTTCTTAGCAGAGTGTGCAAGAGGTGCTGGGTCAGATGAAATTTAGATTCATTCCTATATTACTGAAATTTGGGTGAGCTCAAATTTGAGGTTTTCCTAATCTCTAGTTTGAAACTATCTGAAAAATAAGTGACAATATTAAAGGGTTTTTTTTCTGAGCAGTCATCATTCGCAAACTATTCTACAAAAATATTATTAACTCTGCTATTTAGATTATTCATTGTGCAGTAAAAATAGTGGATTTTAGCAATATTTACAACTTTGTTATGGAATGAAAGCAATTGAATCATTGAGATTTTACTGTTTTGAAATAGCGATTCATGTAGAAGCCTGAAACATTTTTTCCATTACTGATGTGCTTCATTATGGGATCGCCATTTGCTGTGGCTTAAATGCCCTCTCCAGCACCTGCAAAATCTGGCCCTGGACTAGGAATAGAGAAAAATTCAGGTACAAATAAAGCTGTATTAAACAGAGATTGTGTTCTGTGGTGGCTTTTGCCATCCATTTCTTACAATGTTTTAGCATGTATCTTGGAAGATCCTGTCCTAATGTGCTGTAGATTGGCTAGAAACAGACTCTTGCGTAACACTTCCATGCTCACTGCAGTCCAAGGCAGATCCACATCAGTTCCAAAAAAGGCCATTTTGCCCTTCTCCAGCCTCGTCCTGCTGCCTGCCTTGGGCTGGGGCTCCAACGTCACAGCTGTATGTGAGTCACATTGGGTGAATGGTTTGGTGGGAGGGGATGGGATAGACAAGTTAGCTTTCGCCTGGAAATTGTTTCCTGGTTTGACGTGCCACATGGATGCTAATGATGATCCAGACCCTGGTTTGACGTACCACATGGACGCTAATGATGATCCAGACAATAGAGTGGAGCGTGGTGAGAAGGAGCAAGGAGGAACTCTTTTGGCAGCAGAATGGATTTCCTGGATTAAAGTGGTCGTGTAGCTCCCCATTCAGTTGTCTGAAATGTCTGGGATGTCAGACAGTCCCAGGGAAAATCTGTAGTTCAGAGAACCTGTATATGACTTGACCATACCCAGCCCAGAAGACATCATCTTGAGGAAAATAAAAGGACTGAAGATGAAGCTTAAGAAGGCATTGGATATCAAAAGCAGAAAAGGTTCTCCATTGTGGAGCAGTCATCTTTTCGTATTTTTTTAGCAAAGCTTAAGAGGAAGCAAAGTACCACCTTTTAAAACCTTTTGAAATTCAAGTAGAAGCAAGATCTGGTATTTCAGTCTCCTCAAAGTCACAACTTGCAGGCATTGTTTGGCTTCTGCACAATAGATCAGTCGGTGAAGTCTCTAAGGCTGATAGACCACCAGGAAATCCCTGGTTGGTGCGTAGTCTACCGAAAGAGCTGGAACTTTAGAGAAAGGTTAGAGAGGCATGACAGCTTTCCCTCTCCCAAACAAATGTGACAAGTTGGAAAGAGGTATGAAAAACTGGACTACAAACTGGAGTCAGGAGCACAGTTTCTTTAGGAGCTTTCATAATTCTGCTGTGAGAGTTGGGCTGGAACTTAATCTCAAGCTGCTGAGTGTTTTTTGAAATGCCCTGGTTAGTACTCATAAAGGTGTGGGTTTTCTTGTTCAGAATGTGTCATCCTGCTTAAAAAACTCTACATCCTGATAGCTGTATGCTAAAATGTTACAGTTTGTGAAGCTGCATCAAGCTTGTGTGGCTAGTAAGTCACTTCTGGGTTTACCAAATGAAATGCTATTCACACTCACTTTTTTCTTTGGTCTTAGTACTAACACTTCCATCTTCCAAAATCAACTTTGGTATTAAAAAAAAAAAAAAAAAGACAAACCCTGCCTGAATTGGTTCTGGAGACCAAGTTGTAATTTCCTAAATTGTGGATTGTTCCATGACAGTAACGCAAGATGAAGATGAGAAATTGGGCAGTGAGCTTCCTCCTCTGTTATGTCTCAGATGTAAGTCTCCTCTCCCTTGTGCTTGCATCCATTGTAGCATCAGCCTATGCCATTACTTTTAGGTCTGATCGGCATGTGGGTTTTATTTTACCTGACCACTATTTTTCCATAAGTAAGCTACTGTCTTTTATTTGTATCTATATCTAGATATATATATATGAGTACGGCAAATAGTCATTTTGTGCTTGTTCTTGGATATGTAAGCCAACACTTCCTCTCACCTGCTAGAACTCCGTTGCTGTCTAGTTCTCAGAGAAGCATGGTGGCTTTGACAGGAGTTAAATTGGCAACACGTTTTGTCGCTTGGACTACTCAGAACCATCTGCGTGTTCCTCATTACTTGTCTGTACAAATCTTGAGTATTATCTTTGGTGTCCTTTCATTGTAAGCATGAACAGCGGTGAATGGACTAGGCAGGCAGATAGCCAGCTATTAAGTGTTTGTGGTAACATTCATCAACGAGCTGGCAAATAGTAGCATATTGCTGCGGATTGAGTCCTTCTGTGTGGTACTTGCTTTTGGGGCTTGCCACACAAAAAGCATGCTTAGTGAATAATAGCGAGCATGGATGATGTTTCAAGGTAAATGCCTTGCTCTTCTGCTGGCAAATTCAGCGATGCTAATAGGATCAGCACCAGAACTGCTACTCAATATCTTTTTTCAAAACGCTTCCCGATGCAGTTACCCTTTAACGTGGTGATAAATTTTTCATGCAGTTATCGCAAACTGGTATACAAATTCTAAATGCCAGGCTCAGTTCTTCTGTAACTGATAAAGCCACTTGTGGAGCAAAATGTGGAAGCTATGAGCACTCAGTCTTGGTTTATGCCTAAAAGTAAGGATGGTTTTATCCTTTTAAACCTTTGATGATTTCACGTGTGAAATCTGTGTGATTGAAGTCTTTCACGTGTGATCTGAATCTTGTCCAAACTCATAGTTCTGTTAAGTGCCGTTAAGATATCTGATTGAAAGTGGTCAGCTGCTCTATTTTGCTTATGTCAGAAGGCATTCGTAAAATGAAGCAAAATCCGTAATCATAACTGCAAATGGATACGTCTGTGTGCTACTTCTTCAGAGTTGTGGGGTTTTTTAAACAAAAGCATTTGCGGATCAGATTAAGTACACCATACAATCTTTAATTTCATAATAAAATTAGCACTATTGAAAAATACTGGCAGTCAGCCTCAAGAAGATCCAGACTTTCTTGATGTTGTATTAGTGTATGTGTCCGTTTCTACTGGGATTGCAGTTCAGATAAATACTGTTAGAAGAGGACATCTTAAAGTTAGAAAGTACCGACTAACCAGGCACTATAAAGCTGGGGATGTCCTTGCTAGTGGGTAGAGGGGGCTCTGACAGCCTGTGAAGCCACGTCCCATGTCAGGAGGCTGCTCTGGAAGAGCTGTAAGCAGTTTGGAATTGGTAAACGGGTTGCGCTTCTCAGGTTTTTAACCCAGCGGAGCTTCAGTTATCATTACAATGAACACAAGTCTTGCACCACTGAATGTATTTGTCTAATGGATGTTGATGAATGATGAAGAATGAGATCACTGAGTAAGAGGCAGACAGAGCAAGTGAAGTGTGTGTGTATGTGTATAGCATGTATTATAAAAACAGGAGGGAGGGCATGGCCGAAGTGAAAAGCCCAGCAGAAAATGTGTTGGAGAACACAAAATGTGTCACCTGAACTTTGAAGTTTGGCTTGCTGTAGAATTGGGATCTACCGCCTTTACTAGGCTCAGTGGAATAACCCCCTGCCCTTCCCACCACCTTCCCTTTTCTGCTGTACGCTTCCTTTCTTCCCTCTTCTGTCTCAGTGTCGCTCTACTGTCTCTCCATGACTAGGGACAGCAAGGTGTGTCTGCTGGCACCTTAGTATGTGCTGGTTGCCCAGCTAAGCAGGAGATGGCTGTATTCCTGCTGCCGCCTTTCCCTCAGTGGAGGTGGTACTGTGGGTGTCCTTCCTATTCACTGCCATTTTATTTATTTTTTTTTTTAAATAAAACTTGTAGCAACTTGGTGTCTTTAGATAGCTTCAGTTGAAATTTGGGAAAGGGGATATTAAAGGTCTTCACTGGGATCAAAAGGAGCTGGGCAGGACGAATGGACTCAGACTGCCAAAGAGTGTGATCACCCACACCTTATTTCCTTCGGAAACCAGGCTGAAAAAAAATATTCGTTGGGTGGATGGAAAGAGGAAACAGGGCAGCACAGGAAGAGGGAGGCAAGGACCTATAACTGGAAAAATTAAGACTGGAGTCAACGAAGAATGGAAGACTTAACAAAAAAATACACTTCCAAAATACAGGGGAAACTTCACAGTCAAGTAGCGAGCAGATTGTACTTCTTTAAAACTCAAAAGTGTGGGTTGTAACAGGTATTTATCACCCAAGTAAGCAGGTTGGGGCTACCTGGGTGTGGGTATCTCCCAAGACATGTATACAAGCACTAACTTGTTAAACCTGTCAGCCTACTGTTTTAGTAGCAATATCACAGGAATGCTGTTTCTTTGAAAAGGGTGCACAAAGGGCAAACAAGTTACTTGATTTCTAGAATGTAAGTTGAGAGGGATGGTTGAGAGAAATGGTAAAACTCGCTGCTCTTTCATGTTCTTCCTCCAAAGAAAACTTCTTAAATAAAATATCGGATCAGCCTGGTGGGAGTATGGCTCCATGGACAATTATCTGCGTCATTTTGTTGTTTCCCTGACATTAATATTTTGCAATTCACATAGTTTCCTACCACAACGTTTTGTAAAGTGGATAAGTAGATAAAGGGAGTGTGGCGGCAGATGAATTTCTGTATGACCAGACAGTTTGGACGTACCTTCTGTGTAGATCTACCTGAATGTTATCGTCATGTTATATAATGACTTAAACCCCAAATCACTTAAAAGATCAGTTCTGAACTGTGAAACTGTCTGGTTCGGGGCAGTCCAGTATATGAATAGGTTGTCCAGAGATGCCACAGAGTCTCCGTCCTTTGAAGTTTTTGAGACCTGACCAGGCAAAACCCCGAGTAACCTGCTCTGAAATCAGTACTGACTCTGATTTGAGCAGGAGGTTGGACTAGAGACCTCCTGAGGTCCTGAATTGTTGAAAGAGACATGTAAGTCTGTGTTATTATTTTCTTGCAGTTGTCACATTTGTTTAAAACTTGAAGCTGCCAATGATACAAAACATCAGATGTTCTTGAACATTTGGCAGCTTCAACTCAGTGATTTTTGTGACTCTGAATTTCTGGAAACTTGCACTGCCAAACAAAATACTCAGGAGTCCTCAAATTAGAACCACTGGGTAACTCCACCACTGAAGCAGTAGTTATCATAAAACCAGCAGGTAGTCTTTTGTCCCCTATAATGTAGAGGTGCTAGCTTATGTGATTCCAGATAGTAAATTATTGACAAATTGAATGGTTCAGCATCTGAACAGAAAGTAAAGATCCAAAACACACCTCAACACTTCTCATTTTTAACCACATTCTAGCTTGGCAAAAGTTGTCCTATTATTTTTTGAGGTTGACGTTGACAATACATTCTTCCCTGCCCTGCTTTCAGAAGTTAGAGGAAATTTGGCATGTGCTTCTGACCTTGGCAGAGGCCGGCGTGCACCCGTTCCTGGGGTAGCAGTGCAGAGTGCCCAATCTGCCGTGTCAGATCACCTCCACTGGCATTTCCCGCAGCTTTTAGTCATTCTGAAACTGTCTTCACATTTCTTTTGGCATAATACAAATTGACTGCAGTGTAGATGCAGCAGCTCGCAAACCTAAATCACAAATGTATTTACCTATGATGGTGCTTCAAATTATGTTTTCAATTTACTCAAATTGATGTTTCCTTTTTGTGCAAACAAAATATCCTAGTCCCATCTATCAGGGGAAGAGGAGATTAGGATTGGAAGAGAATTTGTGGGTGGAGAATTGTCTTTCATACATACCCTGGTTTCAATGAAGAAATAAATGCTAGCACTTCATCCCCCATTATGAATATTGATCAAAACATTAACTGTCATTGTTTTGTATTATATTCTTGAGAGCATACTTTTTTTGGCTTCCTAAAATTGTTTTTTTTCTTGTGTGGCCTTATGGTGAACACCCTTCTTCCAAACAAGTGTGAATACAGTAATGCAAAATCAGCTTGAGAGAAAAAGTAGTGATGTATACAAATATATTACATGTAGAATGCCTATCCCAAATTCTGATTACATCCTCACAGTCCTGAATAAACAAACTCTTGCAATTACTCTCAGCTAATGTTACCCTGACGACAGTATATATAACAAAATTCAGTAATCACTGCCAACAAAACCCCCAGTACAGCTAATGCTTGTGTTTGCCAGGATGAAATACTTTCATTAAGTATTAAATCAACTCCAAGTCATGAGTCCTGCTTTTAATATCGGGATCAAGACTAATCAGTAAAGTGTAATAATTCATTCCAGTGTAAGGAGAGAAGTTTGCTTTGAGTTCTCTGTTTATAAAATAGTGATATGTAAAAGGAGAAGCTGGAGCTTTTTACCAGTTGCATAGTGCTGGGTATATCCGTTGGCATCACTCTGGCAAGCACAGCAACCACAGCTCTCTGATACTTCTTGGTACAAGTTTCTGATCACTGAATTTTGCCAGTTCTGTGCGTGCTACTGATCTGGATATTAGAGGGTTGAGGAACAGCAGCCTCCTGGGGGGGAAGCAGGAAAGCGATTTGGAAATATTTTTTTATTTAACTTACTAAAAGGTAAAAATCGTGCAATCCAGTACTTAAAAGTAGCAGGTGACATCCTGGTATAAACAGGGTTCTACTCCAATGTGACAATAAAGTAAATACCAGTTTAAATGAATTACTGGTGTGTTGCCTCCTTAGAGCTCTGATCTGCTGCATAACCTCTGTTGTAGTCTTTGTGATGATGCAATTCTGTGGATGTTAGGTTTTATTTTAAAATTTTATTTACTTTTAAGGAATCTTAGATGCCTTGACAAAGACTTGAATTTTTCCGTTTCAGGGGCAGTCCTATCCAATTTAAAAATTTTCCATACATTCAATTATTCACATTTGGTCCTTAGCTTTCCAAGAGAGAGCACTGAAGTTGCCATGTTTCTGAACACCAATACCTGCTAAATACTAAAAGCCAACATTAGTTAAACTTGTAAAAAGTAGTAACTTCCTTTTAGTAGGGAATACTTTTTTTCATTTTAATATGTAGTGATTCAATTGACTAATTGAGGTGGAATAAGCAAGACCAATGTAGAACTCTTGAGTTTTTTAAATTGAAATGGTGGTAGAGAATGAGGTCTGCTAGTCCTTCCTCCTTGAAGGATACAATTCCTAGAAAGATAGCATTAATGCCCTTCTCTGCAGCCACTATTTCTTCTGTTTGCGCAAATTTAAGTGTGTGCACTGCTTGCTACATAATAAATATCTTTTAAAATATAGGACTAATTGAATTCACTTGCGTTATTACAACTTAATGCATTTGTAAACCGAATCGCAATTTTAGCGAGGTGAAGTTTGATGCACTTCAAAGCAAGGAAAACTGTAGATAAAATAATAAAATATTTTGTAACCAGTTGACAAAATACAAAAAATTGTAAGAAAAAAGGATTATTTTTTTTTTAAGTGTACAAGGCAGCTTAAACTTATGTAGGTTTGTGTCGTCCGGCTTTGGAAGTTCCTTGTGATCAATTTACAGTAGCAGGGTTTTTATAAATATTTAAACCAATTATTTTGGTATTCTGTTTACTGACTAGGATTATTGCTAAAATTGGTTATTACCTTAAAAAAAAAAAAAGTCTTGGGTTTGTATCCAAAGTAAAACTGCTGGATTTCATTTCCCTTCCCCTTAAATTTTAACAACAGATGCTGGTGTTCTGCAAAATTATTCTAATGACCTGTATTCTGTAGTAGCTATCTCTAACTTGATAATGGAACTTTCACATTTATTTCTTAACTGTAGTTGCATTTCCTCAACCTGTCCTGATTTGATGGGAAGGGAAGGAGGCAGGAAGACCTTGCAAAGTAATTTATATATATCACAGCCATTGGCAGTGGTATTTACTTGCATAGATGTCTGACTGGACCGGTATAGGTCCCAGATCATTTGAGCTGGTTTTGCTGGGTAAGTTTGTTAGAAACAATTAGGGGTTTGGGGATGATTAGCTTCAATGGGCTTCTGGTAGGGGAGACCGCGGTAGGTGTTTCTGCCCAGCTGAAATGGGGAATCTATCAGAAAATGTGGTACAGTCTCATTCTTAAATTTCATACTTTGGGTAGTCAAGAAACTTCCAGTGAAAGAAGTATTATTTGTGGAGGAAACCTTTTCAGCAACACCTCTCCCTGAGTACAATGCAGCAGCATGGCTATTCTTCAGTACAGCTATTTCTTAATTTTATTAGCTGTTACATGAACTTTTGCTGAGAGGTTTTCAGGCTTTCTTGGTTAGATTTCATACTGACATCTGTGATCTCCAGTTCAGACTTCTGTATCTTATGTGTCTTTGTAAGGTTTGGTTTATTTGTGTTAGTATCTAAAATACATTGTGAAGGCAGTGACCCCTCTTGTAGGAATTCTGTTTGGCTTATAACTCATTAGCTTAATTGTAATGTAAGGTGAGGTAAAACAGGAGTCTGAGCTGAATTACAAATAGCAGTTCTGTGATGTTTTATTCAATTGCAAATGGAAAAAATGTAACTGTTTAAAAACTTCAGTCTTTTTAGTCTAATAATGTTTGTGATGAGGTGGAGAAGAGCAATTATTATTTTTTTGTGCTTAGAAGCGTAAGCATCTTTGTAGACATCATACTTGCTCTTGTGCAGTTCAGCTTGTGCCACTGTTTTTCCTTATTCCTGATCTTCGTAATCAGGGCAGTGAATTGTAACAAATGCTGTATCCAAATAGTAATCCTCATCCTGTGATATGCTAGAAATAAATAAAATATTCTGAATAGGAACCAGAGAGGAGAAAATTGATGGGATCTGCTGGTATAGTGCAATTTATTAGCCAGATATTTTGAGATGATACACTGAGTCCAGCGGGACTGCCAGAACGAAGTAAGTGTAGCTTAGTTGCTGGACACATTTAGGCTGCAGCCCTTTGCTACTTGGTCTAATTGAGATCTGGCGAATGTTGCTTAACAGAAAATAAAGTTCAAAGTAGACATCTTAAATTAGCTGTAGTTCTTACAGAAAAATATTTCGTTGCTATTGAGTTGAGACAGCTATCTCCTGAGAATGGGATGTTAAAGCTTTAGCTGGTACTAGCTGAAATAATAGAGTAAAGCTGAAGGCTGCTTAAGAAGAGAATTATTCTTGTGGCTGAAGGATAGGATGGATTTTCTCTTGAGTTTACCAATAATGAATGAGCTCTTCAGCTTTCACATAGTCCTTCACTGATTCATGAAACCTGAAAGAAAGGTGGGGGAAGGGGAGGGGAATCCTTCTGAAAGACTACTTTGCCTTGTTGCCATTGAGTAAAGAGGAGAATCAATCAAAGGACTGAACTTTTTTAAAAATTCTAAGTGTAATAACGCTTAGTGTAGTTAATATTTTTTTCCTTCTGTAGTTCTAATAGGAGTTGAAAAAGTGCACTGGGTATGCAACAAGTAGTTTTGACCTCTGGTTTATGGATTATTTTGGCTTACGATATTTCACTTGATAATTGAACTTTCCTTTTCTTTTTTTTTTCTTCCCCTAAACAGCAAGACCATTTACAAAATTGGTAAAGGAAATGCAACTCCATCGAGATGACTTTGAAATTATAAAAGTGATTGGAAGAGGTGCATTTGGTGAGGTAAGAGATTTTTACTCCCAGGTGTAATAATGTAATGTCCATCATTTGTGCATCTGATTTCTTGCTGTGGTTGACCTGTACTTGTGCTAAAGACAAAAGATTCGCACAGATGTGTTAAAATACTTCCAAATGTGGGCTAGGTACTAGTGAAAGGTCCCTTTGAAGTGCAGGGTATTTAGCGTCCAGTTCTGCCATTTCTGTGACTGGCTTATTCTGACTTCAGCGTAGCAAAACAAGTGTCTCTTCAATGTGTATATGAACAGGGTGGTCCCACCTAGCAGCTGCACAGCTGAATTTGGGATCTCTTCTCCCACTTGCCATATGTACTCTTCTGCGCTGCTATAATTTAACACAGAGCTGGGCTGCTTCTATGGTAGGAACGCGGAGGCTGCTCCACCCATCTGCCTGTCTCTGTAGCAATCTGGTAATGCAGAAAGACGCATTTGGCTGCCTCAAAGGCTGTTCCCTGTCATCTTTGAAGATCAAAGGCTGCTGGATCTGTTTTTTTGGACAGCAAGTTGAATCATGCTCCGATGATAGGAACGCCTTGTGTTTTGAGGACTCACCAGTCCCAGGACCCTGGACTGAAGCTTCACTTCTTAATATGCTTGATGAAAGTCTCATCAGTCACAGAAGTCTGATAGGGCTTGCCACTGGCAAAAGCAGTCATGAGCATGTCCCCTCCATTACGCATAGGGTACCTGAGACTTCTGGAGAACCTCAAAGACAATCCTTTCAACAGTTAAGCACACATAACTAAAGATATAGCTGTCAGCAAAAGATGTTATTAACTAGACAATTTCTAGAACTAAAAAAACACCTTAGATTTCTTTCAGGAAGCTTCTTTTAAGTAGTGCCACGCTAAAGTCAAATGTAGTGACAGCCATTAGCGGCCCACTTCAGCCCATTAGCGCTTGGTTACAGCTTCTGCTGCCGGTGGCCAAGGCTAGGCTTCCTTACCTTCATCTAGTGTTGTCGCCAGAGAGAGTAGGACTGTGTGCCGTGCCGGGCTTTCCTTCCAAGCATAGTGTGCCCTGGACTTACCAAACTCTTTCACGTAGGGTTTGATTGTGGGACAGAGGTATCTCAGGCAGACCAGAAACTGAGCTAGAAAAAATGCCAAGACCCTGCTCAACCTGGATTCAGAAAGTTAATGAGGTTTCTATGTGCGTGTGCCCTTCATGGTGGGTGACGTAATAGCTTCATTTCCACATAATTTTAAGCTACTTCAAGGACTGCTTTTAAGGAAAGTGAATACCTAAGACAGACAAATGAACGTTTCAAGTGCACTTCTTCATCTGTACCACCCTCTAATGATGTGAAGAGGTAACATGTAGTTCACGTATAGTCATTGTGAGCATAGCTGCTCGAAGAACTTCAGCATTTTAAGTGAAATGTCCAGATAAATAGTAGCATCTTGACCTAGAAGACAAAAGTTCGCTTTGTAGTGGATGTTGAACTTGATGAGTTACAACATTTGTTACAAAAAAGGAAGTGTTATCTTAGGGTAATGGAAATACTGCCTGAGAATCAGTTGGTTGTTTCACTTGAGAGTTTGTTTTTAGCTGGCATGTATTATTTGAACATGGCTTTTAGAGGGAAAAGTTACTGCAAAGAGTTTGGCGGTGAAAAAACAGATAAATCTAAGGAACGGCTGAAAGCTACAAATTAAGTCCAGAAAAGAGGTCTGAGCAGAGAGGTTTACAAGTAGATAAAAGACCTAGAGAGAATCAAGACAGTAATCGGTAACTGTCTACCCCTCCATTAGGATTTTGATTCAAAGCAGTAGTGCAGTTTTGAAGACAGTGCCCTCACTTACTGCTGAATGATTTTGCTATGCACGGTCTGGATTTCTTTTGGAGGGAACTAAACCAGAACCTCCATTCCAAGTGTGTGTCAAATGTGCTTCTGACCCCAAAGGGTTCATAAGAATCAGTCACTGGGTTTGACTCTCCTAACAGCTTCAAAGCACGTTTGGTCCAGGAGAGCAGGCTAGATACAGCAAAATTCCTGAACCACACACAGTATACATGGGAAGGCTCAGCACAGGCTACATTTATCTGTTGTTCTGGTCTTGCAGTGCCAAATTACTCTCTACATAGTGGCTGTGACCACTGATATCTAAAGAATTTTAGATTAGTGTTTTGGCAGTTTGTCTTTTGGTGGGATTAGAAGTGGTTTCTGGATCTTTTCAGAACTAGACTTGTGAATGCTATAGCTATCAAAAATGGTTTCAGGTCAAGGGAAACCTTTATAGCGACTTGCAGATGGAGTCAGTGTTGGGAATGCCTTCACGCAGTATAAATTTAAGGAAGGGCTGTTTTCCATAGTACTTGCTCTGTTCTTTTTCCAAAAGGTGCTCTTCTCCACATAAGGAGTTGGCCAACTAGAAATCTCAGTGCAACAGCAGATGAAGTATTTATATGAACTTCAAGAGACTTCGGTTTATACTTGCTAGGGGGCTTAGGATGATCTTTCTTAGCTTTGGGTCAAGAGTCTTAAGGTGTATAAAAGATACAAATTCTGAGTGGGAACTTGTATTAATAGTGTTTGGAGTGCCTGAATCAACGTCTTTCATATTCTTTCATTTGGAAAAGCATGAAACTTAACTAAAGCAATTCGTTTTCCCCAGTGGAAATGAAATTTCACAGAAGTTGAGAAGATATCTTAATTTCATCCTTCTGTTAGAGTTTTGAGTGCTCATAAAGTCAGTGGTGTTAGTTATCTGTCAAGATCACGTTGTCCTGTTCATCTTATAATTGGAAAAGTTGTAGTTTGTAGTTGTAGCAGCTTGAAACTTTTTGATCATTTTAAATTATGCAGGAATTGTTGATCTTAGGTTCGTTATACTTTAATCTCACTTGCCAGAGAATATTTCATGCTTTTTGCTTATGAATGAATCCTTTGACCCTTGTGTATACTTCAGTGCTGTAACTGCCAAATATTATAGGCATTATAAACTAGTAATTATATAAAGGTTGAAATTCCATAATAAAACAAAATCTAGTTTCTTGAGAGGGTCTTGTGGCATCTGACTTGTATAAAGCAACACTTCAGAAAATTGAATGGGGGAGCTGTAAGTAATTTTTCCATAGTACATTCAAACATACATAGGAACTATGTTAAAAATTAGCTGATGGGATTCCAGTTGTTATAAGATTATTTATTAGTTCTTTAAAAAAACCAACCCAAATACAACTATCTGCTAGAAATAAATTTTAAAAACACCTATAAAGTATTTGTTAGAATGCATAAAGAAATTAATCAGAACTAAACTAAACATATTCATATTAGAATTAAGCAGTTTAAATTAGACGCTGAACAGCTAACAAGCCAGACTTCAAAAAGGATGAAAACTACATTCCATTCTTCTCAGTTTAGCTACTTCAGACTTTTTGGAGAATGCCAGGGGCTTTAGTCTTACCAAAGAACTTTTGCATAAATGAGTAACTGTGAAGACATAGAGCTTAAACAAAATAAAGGCATGATATTAGTTATTAGTCAGGATGAGTGGTTGATTTTTGCCGCACAACATGTAAGCCAAGGAGACATGGTCTTTGAGCTTGTCCCTGTGGACACAGCTGCAAAATCAGTACCTAATTTAAGTACCTTTGATATAATCACCAGTACATATCTGTACTGGCATGTCAGTGTCTTTCTCCCTCTCTCTCTCTTTCTCCCTCTCTCTCTCTTTCTCCCTCTCTCTCTCTTTCTCCCTCTCTCTCTCTTTCTCCCTCTCTCTCTCTTTCTCCCTCTCTCTCTCTTTCTCCCTCTCTCTCTCTTTCTCCCTCTCTCTCTCTTTCTCCCTCTCTCTCTCTTTCTCCCTCTCTCTCTCTTTCTCCCTCTCTCTCTCTTTCTCCCTCTCTCTCTCTTTCTCCCTCTCTCTCTCTTTCTCCCTCTCTCTCTCTTTCTCCCTCTCTCTCTCTTTCTCCCTCTCTCTCTCTTTCTCCCTCTCTCTCTCTTTCTCCCTCTCTCTCTCTTTCTCCCTCTCTCTCTCTTTCTCCCTCTCTCTCTCTTTCTCCCTCTCTCTCTCTTTCTCCCTCTCTCTCTCTTTCTCCCTCTCTCTCTCTTTCTCCCTCTCTCTCTCTTTCTCCCTCTCTCTCTCTTTCTCCCTCTCTCTCTCTTTCTCCCTCTCTCTCTCTTTCTCCCTCTCTCTCTCTTTCTCCCTCTCTCTCTCTTTCTCCCTCTCTCTCTCTTTCTCCCTCTCTCTCTCTTTCTCCCTCTCTCTCTCTTTCTCCCTCTCTCTCTCTTTCTCCCTCTCTCTCTCTTTCTCCCTCTCTCTCTCTTTCTCCCTCTCTCTCTCTTTCTCCCTCTCTCTCTCTTTCTCCCTCTCTCTCTCTTTCTCCCTCTCTCTCTCTTTCTCCCTCTCTCTCTCTTTCTCCCTCTCTCTCTCTTTCTCCCTCTCTCTCTCTTTCTCCCTCTCTCTCTCTTTCTCCCTCTCTCTCTCTTTCTCCCTCTCTCTCTCTTTCTCCCTCTCTCTCTCTTTCTCCCTCTCTCTCTCTTTCTCCCTCTCTCTCTCTTTCTCCCTCTCTCTCTCTTTCTCCCCTGAGTGAAAGTTCTTATAGGATGGGAGATTTGAGAAAGGAAAAGAAAAAAATATTTCTTGAAGTTCTCATTATTATGGTAAGACAGAAGTAGCCTAGCTCAGAACCTAGAGATTTCTTCTCTAGCCACCTGCCAAAACATGCAGTTCTCCTTTTCTCACAAACAAAGCCAGCTACTTTGCATGCAGGGTAAACTGAATGTCTGAATATCCTTTACACCAACATTTAAGGCTCAGACTCCTGGAGTCACTGGCTTGAGAACATAATCTAATTTTTTCAGAAGTTTCATAGTTATGAAGAAAAGTTTGAAATGTTCTTTGAGTGCATGACAGCTAGAATAGCATATAATTTGAAATGCTAGCTGTAAGGATAAACTACTTGTGGCTCTTCCCCATTTCCTAGGATTTATTTGCCCGGGTGTATGCTGAGCTGGGTGGAATGTTTTCGTGAGTGCCCCAGTGTTACTTTCACTCTTTCGGCAGGTAGCAGAGCAGCAACCTCTATGAGCAATAAAACTAATAATAATTTAAAAGCCCCCTGAAATAAAATCAGAACTAAAATGGTTCTCTGTAAGCTTAATTCCAGTTTCTATTAATAAAATTAACGTAGAAGTCTATCTTTGTAGACAAGAATAAATATGTTGTGTAGGGTCAAGTGTTTTGTTGACTAGTGAAAATACGCATTCTTCAGGGGAAGATTTAAAGAATATGAGCACAGAATGAAAAACTCCCCCACCTTTTAGACCTTCAAAAACCGCACCAAGACAACAACAAAACCCAAACCCACCTGTGGCTTGAAGTTTGCATGCACCCGACTACTCCTTCTGTCTAGAAACACTGTGGACCATTATTTGAAAGGAAATAATGCCCCGAGAACCTGTGCTTGGTGGGATTGTGCCTACCTGAGAACCTTATGCCAGCCTAAGAAGTGCCTTCTGTGTCCTTGTTGTTTGCCTCTGCAAGCCGAGGGAACTGGGGGTGCTAGTGCTACAGTATGGTGAGAGGGGCAGGAGGAGGATCCTGTGTTTGGGGGCTGCCTGGCTCTAAATGCTTGCACTTGCTCCTTTGCAAGCTTCATCTGACCTTTTAGTAATGTACTTGTAAGTCTTTAAGATCGCTTTTCCTCGTTTTGTGTAAAGGACCATTGAGGCACACTGCTGTAAATGAACGCATTTCAGTGAAGAGCAGTTGTTGAAGGAAGAACCGTGTCACGATGTACCTTGTTAGAGAACTTGGATTGTATAATGTGGCTGACACCTCCTGGAAAGTTGGCAGCATGGGACTGAAACAATTGTTTTCCTTCCCTTGTTTGTTAGCAAGGATTTCTTGAATGAGCAACACTTACTGTGGTTGCAGCGGAAGGGTGGAACTGCTTGGTCTCGCTTAGCACAAAAATAACTAAAACTCTTAATGTGCCCCACCTAAGTATTACTGCTCTGGATGGATTAGAAATACCTTTTCGTATAAATGCAGTTGTGTACAGACTTGATCTATGTGGTGTTTAGTAATAGGATATGTCACCTCGACTCAGGATGCTTAGTCAGAGTCTTAGCTGGAATCAACAGAGTAAAAGTGTGTTTCCAGAAGAAAATAAATAAGGGTTGAGAGGACAAGACTGGTCCCCTGTGTACCACGGGTTTCGGATAAATTGTGTGGTTCTTAATGAGATATACTGGCTAAGGGTGCAGCGAGACTTGAAGTGAATATGCAAAACCTGAGCTTCCTGCAGAGTCGTGCTTGGCAGCATGACGCAGAGCTGTTTGTGCCATCTCCTCCTTGTCATCGTAGCTGTAGAGTACCGAGTTTAACGTTTTTATGTACTTCCAGAAATTAACCTGGGGCACAGTGAGCCTACTGACTGCAGTTAAGGCTGTCTCACCTATTTAGAAGCTTTGGTGAATGGTATTAGGTATCCAGCAGCGACTGTACCTTCTGACATTGTAGATTAACGGAATTTGTAAGTATTGCGCACAACATATGATGCTTTTTTCATCCCGCTATTCAGAGAGTCAAAGCATTCAGAATACCATGGAGAAGAAATATTTAATTAGCTTTGTTTTTCTACAGTATGCTCTTCACAAAAAAAAAAAAAAAAAAAGCTGTGGAAATGGACAAAGAAAGAAGCTGCTTTGTTTTGAAAACGCTTCAAAAGAGCTGGTTGCTATCTTGGTCCTCCCCAGCTCCCTGTCTGTTTGTATGGCAGTACCAAGTTACTATGGTGACAGGCAGGTTGCAAGGAGCTGGAGAGACACAGATCATCATAGTGCTGGGGCGAGAGCAGCCATTTCTCACCGCCATCCCCCCTCACTGCCAAGGAAGAGCTCAGGTGTTATTCGGGGCCTTTATTCTTCTTGTTGCAGATCCTTTCTAGCTGGTGCTTGTAAGTCATTTCTTATTTGCACCACATGACATGAAGATCCACACTGTGTGTTTAAAAAAACAAACAAACAAAAAACCCCAAACATTTTGCTTTGGAATGTGCACCATGGCTTGTGAATCCTACCAAAACATACTCTGGTTGCTCATTTTAAATGTAAAATAGACATAAAATACCTGATAGAGCAGTCCAGACCAGTTTTGCCTCAAAGACGCAGTATTAAAACTGTTAGCTAATAGGCTATATATCAAAGACTTTTTTCATATCCAAGAGTGTTGGGAGGATAAAGCAGTTCTTGCAGTGTTTTTTCAGTAGCTAGTGTCCAAGTATCAATAGCATGAGACAGAAATAGTAGAGTAAAAGTGGCATATACAAGCTTTAACTGAGGGAAATGACTGTAATATTCAATTATGAATCTGGTAATAAGACATTACGGATAAATTGTTTACATCTGAAATGCCATTTTGTCTCTTCTCCCGGTTGAAAGGCTTGTCTAAAATCTCTGCTCAAATGTCTAAAGCCATTCCAAGTTCCTGCCAAAGGTTAATTCATGGTAATTTTACACTATTTTATCCATGTAATTTTATTGTCCATTAGCCTTAGCAGTTCTTTTATCATCTTTATTACTGATGTCCTTCCTTCCAATTTTATTTGTAGATAGCAATCATGTCAACTTTTTTACTTTTTGTTTTTTAACCAAGTAAAGCTTTTTCTATTCCCACAGCAGTGTGAGAGGCTCTTTAGTTCCTTGATCATCTCAATAGTCCTCCTTCACACCTGCTCCACATAAAGGTTATTTCTCTGAGGCGTGGCTGTGTGTGGAGTTTCCAGTGAGTTTGTATTTCTACGAGGCAGTAACGTTTACCCATCCCTAGTGGTGTGTATCTTATGAATTCCAGAGTTGCGTTTGCCTTTTTCTTAACTACTTGCTGCTATAAGCTGTTTGCACAAGGATTATCACCTGTATGTCTGTGTTCCTCTTCTTTTCAGCTGAGAACTTTTTGCATTTGAGTTTCAGCTTATCCCTGAAAGTCCAGTCATTGAGGATAAGTTTTACCTGAGAGTTTAACGTGCCATGAGCATGTATAGCACCCCAGTTAGCTTTTTTTATCTATGCTTTGAAAGTAGTGCCAGCATGCTTTCCAAGAAGTCTTGTTAACTATCTTAATTGTTCTCTGGAAATTCAGTCTTGCATTTAAATGATTTCTGCGTTTTCTTACGCCATACTTATCATTTACATAAAAGAAAAATTGTACCTTGATGCTGCTTACTAATGCTGATCATGTCACTCAAAGGGCAGAGTACAGTGGTGGGAGGTTCTGTCATGTTTGTAGAGGCTGGTTTGGCTCAGATTCTCACCCTGTAGGTTTCATTGGGGCATGAGGAAAGGTGAAACTTGGCCTAGGGTGGCAGTGCGCATTGCAGCCCGAAATGTCAATATCAAGTGGGTTTTGAAGATCAAAATACTTCTAAAAAACAATTCAAGAAGCAAAATACTAGCTCTTGCCAAAGTCTAAAAATGTTGTGGGGTTTGGTTGTTTTTTTTTTTTTTGTAGCTATATTAATTCTGGTTTTATTTTATTGCAGTACAAGTGAAACAGAACTTTGAGGCAAAAAGTACAGGAAGAAAATGCATGGCAAGTAATACAAATCTGGTAGGGTGCTGTGGTGTGTAGTTACTGCAGCTGCCTCTCACTTATGCTTTAGCCCCAGTTCTCATACTTTTTTTGACGTAAATATGTCTAAAGTTGGTTGAAGTGTAGGCACTAGGATTCATTAGAGGTTCTTGAGGAATCATACTTGATCTTTATTGCAGTGTCCCTGTTGCCATGAATCTTGCCCATGACGAGTCACAGTGATGGTAATCAAATCGGCTGGTGACAGCTGAGACCCATACGGGTCTTGCCTGGACGGGGGCTGCGGTGGCAGGGGAACCTCTGCATCTGGAACTTTTCCTTATCGCTGTTTTAAGACTTGGTAAAACAGAATCACCTAAATCTCTCTACCAGACTACTCTGTGATTGTTGAGTATTTGGAACCCCTGATTCTCTGTCCCAACTTAGCATGAGATGCAAGTTGGATACTTTTTAATTTTCTTAATTTGAGACAGGTGTCAAAGATAGTTGTTCTGGGTCAAAGGTAATGTGGATTAGTTAGCCTACATCCCATCCCTTTGGCCAGGTGGAGAGGTGTCGGAAAAGTCCAAGGCCGGAGCAGAGCCGAACCCTTCCAGCAGCTGAGGGTTCAGGGACTCCCCAGCCACACCTGTAACTCGGGGATCAGTAGTCTCCGAGACTTCTGCTACGTGTGGTACTCGGATATTAAGCATGTATTAAAAAGTACTTTCTTATTACTTAGGTGTCCACAGCAGCCTGTTGGCTGAGTTCCAAAAGTGTTGTGTGACAATAATACTTCCTTAATCTTGCTACCTTTTTATTTTATTTGATGCTTTTCAATTTCTGTGTTATGAGAAACAGCAAATAATTGTTCACGGTTCATCTTCTCCATGACATTTGTGGGTTTGTATGCCTATCATAGCTGTTATCTCTTCCAGGCTTGGAATGTTTTAGGTTATTAAATCTTCAGAAGCTATTTTATACCTCTTTTTTGTGCCTTTTTTCCTCTCATTATCCTTAACGTACCTCTTTTTTTTTTTTTTTTCTCTTAACTTCTATTACAGTGTAAGTTGTAATAGCCTCAGAAATGAAGAGTGAGCATGAAAATTAAATCCTGGTCTTTTACAGTCTGTGCATAACATAAGCTGTGGCTTGGCCAGTAGATTTTTAAACTTTGAAGATAGAAGCAATGCTTTTGTTCTTAAAGTAGGCATTTGCAGCAGTGTACAAATCTGCATCCTTTGGAATACCTCTGAACACTGCATATTTTTTCTTGTGTTAGTAGATGTGGTGGATTGGTATGTAGTATAGGAGCCATCATGTTTAAAACCTGACATCTTGCATGGTTAGCACAATTGCAATAGAAGAGATTTCTGTTTGATCTTGCAAAGTGGTCACTGTGGTTATTGTAACTGAATTTGAGGTATGACAGAGAAAGAGGAGTTAATACAAAAGAAAAAACAGCTATACTGCAGCATTTCAGAAGCAGCCAAAGCATTATATGAGAAACATAAACTTAGAAATACTGCCACCTGATGAAGAAAGTGAAAGAAAGCTAACCCGAGGAAATGCTGAGGTGTTTTATAGAATAAAGGGTGTAGGATTTTTTGCAATATTGCAACAATATTCTTGCTTACAATAATACTGAGTTCAGCAAGGCATAATTTAGTTTGTGCTTCACTGTTTCAGTTCAGACTTCAGTGAGGTTTGGGGTTTGCGTTTCTCTTTGTTTTCTTAAAAAAAATCCTAGTGATTAGAGTGAGTTGAGGAGTCAGGTCTAGTCAGGCCAAAATTCTGTTACTTCTGTGAGACATCTGCACCTTTCAGGTTTCTTTTCAGACATAAATTTCTTGAGGAATTACCTATTTTGCTGTCTGGTTGCATGAATTCTTCTGCTGGCACAAGGAGCTGCCCCACTGTCACCCTTACAACTAAAGCAGCAGTGTGTTTACTGGTGCCATAACTTGACAACCACTTAATGTGAAAATATGAGTCAACTTTCCTCTTATTAATTCTACTTTTTCTTCCACAGAAGACAATTATCTTCCTCCAGAAACTTTAAATTGGGCTTTTTTAAGCAGTCCTTTCACTTGAAAATAAATAGCACTAATATAGCTAGCAACTGGGGAATTGCTAAATAGGTCTTACAGATTTGGCCTCTTTTTTTCTTTTTCCTTTTTTCTTTTTTTTCCTTTTTCCAGGCCTGTTCTCATTTACGACTTGATCCTAACGTTTGCACAGCTCCTCGGCTGTGCGTGTCCCCCACGATGCTGGGCTCGCTTGGCTCCTCGGCAGCGGAGCGCGCTGGGAGCTTCCCCCATCCCGCAGAGCTTCCAGGCAGTGCCGGCTTGGGGATAAAAGCACAGCCGATGAATATCTGCGTTCTGATGTTGTGCGCTGTATTTGTACTCGAATGGCTGAGCAATTCTCGTGTTGTGCTGCGATGAAGCTTGAATGTTGCTACTTCAGGGCTGGCAGAGCTACGCCTGCAAATTGCTTCTGCCCCAGAGGTTTTTTGCTCGGCTGCGGCAGGGAATTGCCCCCAGTTCTGCTCCGTCCCTTTGATGGAGATGGGGGGGTATTTCCTGAGTCATCATGTTCTGAATGGAACAGAGTTTAAAATGTATAGCAGGTAACGGTCAGCATCTTGCAGTTTCTCAAGGCTTTTAATGTGCAGTTTGACTTAGAGCGTGCCTTCAGCTGTATCAGGGTAATGATTCAATTAAGTGTATGGAGAGAGGTTGTTACAATGGCTTTTAACTGCAAGGCCATGGTGAGGCTAGGAGCAAGGCTAAACCTTTTAGGCTATTACTGAAGGTCAGTGTTGAACAGTTTCATATGTGCCGAGGAACCTCGTGTGCTTGCTTGAGTCTTTCTTGTCTTACTCATCCTTCCCCCCCAGCACGAGCAGTGTCTCCAGGAGGTGTTTGTAGGCCAGGAGACACTGGGATGTAGTGTAGCTGTGGGTATTCTACATCGCTTACAGAAGCTGCTTCTTAGTGCTGTGTCTTTCTCAGCTGCGTTTAGGACCAGATTCCTATGCTTTTCCTGTGATGGATACCTGCTACACCTTTTCTTAAGAGATGTTACCATTACCTGACTCTTCGTGCAGGTGTGTGCTAGGTGTTGCTCATCTGTTACATGACCTGGTGAGTGGAGGTTCGCACACCGAGGGGTGGGAGGCGTAGGTGTGCATCTGCAAAGTCAGGTGTCTACATGTGAATATCCTACTCTTGTGTTACTGGAGGAGCAGTTGTCCCCCTGCCCCTCATCTGGCACTTCTTTACTGGTAGGGTGCAGGGGGAAGTAGTATATTTCCCTTTTCCCTCTTCAGGATTTCTGACTTTGTATAGTGTTGCTTTGCTTGATGCTGTATTCCAATCTTGTTTTATAGTCAGCATCTTCTTAGAGCTGCTGTAGCTCCTGAATCCCTTATAGATAGGAGTTTTTAAACAACAGAAGAGGTGAGCTGATGTGATACCTGTTACTTTTCCCACTGCTATTCAGAGCTCTGTTGGAAGCGAGTAATTCTCCTTGGTTTCCTACTTCTGAAATAGGGGTGAGCTGAGAAGTGGCAGAAATATTCAAGCAGTGCATGTATAGTCCTGTGAAAATGTTGCTGTCTTAGTCATGATGCCTGCTTTTCTTTTGCCAACTGGAAGAATTTTGTGGAAATGATTGCTTTACTACAAGAAGAATTAGTTTTGGTCGTGGAGAATACAAGTCTTGGTCAAAATAAAGTCTTTGAATTCCTAAGCCTTGAAGTGTTTGTATTCCTCTGTTTCTTCTTCGGCTCTACAGCTATGCACGGCTACTGTTCATAATAGACCAGTCTAAGCAAGTCTAATACACAGGATGCATAGTAAAATGCTTCAAGCAAAATGATGAATAAGTAAATGAATAGTGTTTTTGCTTCTTTTTTACTATCTGCATACAGTACACAAAAGCATGTTAATTTGCAAATATCTTTTCAAGTTTCTGAAACTTGAAATGTGAAAACAAATTAGTCAAATGTAGTGTATTTCTATTGACAGCAGCCTTTCTTGTTTTCTCAGGCTGCCCTTTTAAATGTTGCCTCATTGGCTGAAGGCATGGTGTACAGGCATCGCTTGTTCTTGGCAAACAATGCGGCCTTCCTGCGCATCTTCATATGAAAAGCTTCGTGCTCCTCCTGTATCATCCCCTGTGTACTTGATCATGAGCACTTGACCACACATGGTGCACTGTGCATCAAGCACATAGTAGTAATGTACAAGGAATATAAAAGGAGCAAAGACTCGAGCTGTAGTTTATCAGCGTGAGTTGATCGCTGGTGCCTCCTTAGAAATTTATTTTACTAATCTGTGAATCTGTTGTATTTCTTTGACCATGGTTTTGTTAAATAAAGATATCTTATTATTTCAGGTTGCTGTTGTTAAAATGAAGTGTACAGAGCGCATTTATGCAATGAAAATTCTAAATAAATGGGAAATGCTTAAAAGGGCAGAGGTAAGTAATATTATTTTTTTTAACGTGGAGAATTTTTAAAATGGCATTAGGAAAATTACATTGAAGGTCTTCCAGATTAGGAAGAATTATTTCATGAGCATAGGAGCTTCATTCTTTTTTCTTTTTTTTTTTTTTCTTAAGCTGTTTTAATGCAATCAAGTCTGACAGTCCCTTCCAGGCATCTGTTGTTCTCAGCATTACTGTGTATTGGTTTACCAGACAGTCTGCCCTAGTTCTTACCCTGAATTTATTGGCCACATTTTTGTTTACAATAAAGGCAAGTTAAAGACTACATGAAAGCTGAGATTGGTGCTACTGTGGCATTCACAGCTGTATACAAAAACATTATGAAAAGGTCTTTTTTTCTCTTGCATTCCGAAAGCATGCATTTAAAGAGCTTTGCATCCTACAGTTTGTGATGGTATTTGTATAACTGGTGAAACTATAAATACTTTGGAATCACAGATTCAGATTGTCAAACAAAACGTGCTAAGAAGGTAAGTCTGTTTAAGAAGGGTATTTTTGGTGAAAGGAGATGTACGTTGTCACAAGAAATTATGTAAATGTGAATGGTTCACAAACCTTCACAGGTTGGGGAAGGACCTACTGAGAGTATGCCGTGGGAAGTGGCGTGTTCCTAGGATACCCACTCTTGCGCGGTAGAGGAAAACTTTATGGCAAATGTAATATTACATAAGTCAGCAGGTAAACGAGCAGTGGATTTGAGGGGTAAATACATGAAGTGCATCAGTAATTGCAGCAGTTCTCTCAAGGGCTGAAGGCTAGCTGCTCGCTGAGGACCGAGCCTGCTGACCCTTCCCTGTCCTATTCTTCTGTCCCCTTCCCGACACCACCTCCCCCCCAGCCTACCCTTCCTAGTCCCTCCCTTCCTTTCAGTGAGTCAGTGCCAGCTCTTTTCCTGTGAATAAATCTCCTCCCTCTTGTTAAGCCCCTCTTCACCACTGCTTTTGCCCGATTTAGTCACACTCCGTCCCTCGGTCCGTGCTCTCTTTACAAGTGGCGGCAGCCA
>NW_009649864.1:3658616-3708395 GCF_000708025.1 Charadrius vociferus | reverse complement strand
TGGCTGTTTTTGAGCTGTCAGGAGAGTTGACGCTCCTGGCTGTGCTGCATCAGCGGTTTGGCATTAAGCCTTCCCCTGTACGAGGGAAATTTGGTGCCCTTTCCAGACAGGTTTCAGTTGGGTTAATTCATTGGTCAGTATACAATTGTTTTAAACCCAAATGCTTTTCAGGTCTCCTAAACTCTAATGGAAACACAGCCATCCTGGCTTACTTCAGTCATTTTTAAAGTGACTTCATTAAATCGCCTGCCTAAATAGCTGTAACATAAGACAGCTGTTTACAAATTGTCTTCAAATTATGCGACTAATTCCTGTTACCCTCTCAGGCAGGCAAGAGGTAGAAGAGGGTTATCCACCAAGAAAGAGGTAGAATGAGCAATAGTTTTCCCAATACACACTTAGGACAAGTAACAGTCCCGCTAAGTCCTCTTAGCGCTGATTTTTCCCGTCTACAAGTAAAGACAATAAAGGAACTGGCTTCTCTGCTGTGCTGCTTTGTCTTTTCCTGTGTGATTTGCTCGCTTGATTTGGCTTTTCTGGATAAGCAAGACTTTATAACCAGCAGATCAAGTTCGTTAAGCATCTGGGTGTTAAAATTTCCCAAATGTGGTAGAACTTGTTAGTTTTTAAAATGAAGCCTGCGAGAATACAGTAGCCTCTTAAGTGGGTAGTTCCATCGAAAAGCAGACTTCAGGTGTTTTATTATCCACTGTATGAGTGGTCTAAGCAGCATGTTGTTATACTGGTTTATGTTTGTTTTGTATGACATATTAAACATAGCAAAAAGTTATCTAAATACTGCTTATTTGTGTACTAGCTGCAAGAAAAAAAAAAACCCACATGGTCAGAAGCCACTAAAATACAGGAAAGATTAGTGAACGTCAACTGACATCTGTAAACGGGTTGCAAGCAAAAATAGGCGTGCCGTTTCTGTTGATACGGTGGACCATTTGTATTCGTTGTTCTGACAGCAAAATACGTAGTCATTAGTGAATCACTGTTGACAGTCCCAAATAAGCCCTGACTGGCTGAGTAGGTAGCCTGTCGTGCTTTTTCAAGCCACATCTCAAAGCCTTTTGAGCTGGTGTAAGCAGAAAAGGCGAGTTTTACACTTTGAATTTACGATGCAAAGGGTTCAGCAGCATTTCTGGTTTTTGAAGTGTTCATAACGTTCCCTCGCTATTTGAGGTTGCACAGTGAACGGGATCAAGGAACTGATGTCTTCGAAAATAAACAAACTAGTTCTCTGTGTTGGCAGCTTCCTCACGCCGCGGTGCCAGAAGAACTGAGAAGTGCTGTGCTCTGGTGCTGCGGGCAGGGGATAGGATTACTTGGAGCTGCTGTTGCTGCCAAACTTTTTGTAGAGTGATACTTTGGCCTTGCATTCATAAACCGTTAAACCACTCTCAGTTAACGTTTAATTACAATTTACATCTCTTTGCACCAATAATTACTAGCTTTACAACGTGGCCATGGTATGGTCGTCTTCAGTAGAAATGCAAATTGTCTTTTGCTTCCTTAGGGGAAAAAATGGTTGAGATACCTTTATGTGGTGCAATCTGTATATGGTAAGGCTTCGGCTTCCCAGGAATGTTCCTTCCATAGTACATTTTCCAGGACATCTGGACAAGTGGCAATGAGAAAAAAAAATAATCAGTTATTATCTAGAACCCAAACACTTGAATCTGCAGCTACCGAATATCCTAATAATGGCTGTCTAAATTGAGGGTAGTGGAAGAATCCCAAGGTCTGCACCTTGATAGTTCTGATTGAATAAAAACCTTAATATATTTTTATTAAGGAGGACTCGCTTGAAGTTTATGAAAGTTGGTTTTATGTAAAGATGCTGAGAAAACCTGTTTCAGAGAGCTTGCTTCTCTGAAGTGTTGCAGTGTGCTAGTTGAAGTAGAGGAAAGATTATTGAAAATGAAATGTATTATACTGGACAAAGATAAGACAGTAATAGTAAAATCTGCTTATTTCCTATAGTGCGTTGGCAGTGTCTGGAGCTGGAACTGTAATGGTAGAAAAGTATACATGAAACTATTTTCACAAAGGTCTTTTTCAGAAGAACTAGACGTACTTTTCTAGAGCCATTATCTTTACGCTACAGTTTGCAGTGACAAGTTAGCGTTTTTCTGGCTTTTAAAAATACATTATGGAACAAAGCTTCACTGTTGGCTCAAATTGGTTTGTGGGTTTTTTGGTGTTTCGGGGGGTGTGTGTTGGTTGTTGGTTTTGGGGTGTTTTGGGGTGGGTTTTTTTTTGTTGTTTTGGTTTGGTATTTTTTTTTTTTAAGATTGCAGTCAGGATTAGGGTGACTGACTGCCTGACTACAAGACTGCAGAGATTCCCTGGCTTGTCACTTGTGCAGACTGAATTCCAATGAATAGAGACCTCTGTTCAGTAATTTTAAATAATCCCATAAAACATCCATATATATTCATCCTGTGAAAACTAATTGTTGGTGTTGACAATGGCTTTTCCCCCCTCTCTTCCTTTAGACAGCTTGCTTCCGAGAGGAGAGAAATGTCTTGGTGAATGGAGATTGCCAATGGATTACTACATTGCACTATGCCTTTCAAGACGAGAACTATTTGGTATGTTTGATTCATCAGCGAATAAAAGCTTTAGTTTATGAAAGAACTTTATTTTTGGTACATTTAAGGATATTAGTGCAATAAATCAGTCCACCTCTTGCCTCACAGCAGTGTTTCAACATTCTTGTTTTCTCCTTGAAGAAAAACTTCAAAGGACTGACTGTAACTCCAGGAGAGCGAGAAAGTCATGTAGTACTATAGTATATAGAGATTTAGTTAAGCATCTTAAATTAACTAATCTACCCTTGCATAAAATATATCCTGCTTAAGTTTAATGTTTTGGATAACATAGCAATTAAATAATTTGAGGTGTTAACTGGGAAAATAAGAAATATTTTAATTTTATTTTTAACTTTTAGAATGTCTTTTGAAGCAAGATTTTGTTTAAAAATGGCAAAAGTAATTAAAAATTTTATTTTAAAAAACGGATTAAACCGATATTTTAAAAGCCTCAGGGGGGGAAAATTAGCCTTTTTCTTAAAAGTGTTTAAATAAAATATGTTTTTAAATCAGGAGATTGGTCATCTCAGTAGTTTGAGAGACTTTAGCAACCACTTATAAAGAAAGTCATTACTCCTATTACATTTTTTTAATTTTGAGTTACTAGAATTGTAACATATAGGCTATGTTTACCTTAGTCACGGAAGTCAGGAGAGTCCTAGTCAGGAGCAAAATCATTAAAGCCCCAACATACTACAATATACTGAACCATACAGCTTCTGTGTGGCTGCTTGAGGCTGGGTTTGCAAACCTGCTATTTCTGTAACAATTGACATAGTTCTAAAGTAAAAGTTTTCACCTTCTTAACACTCTTAGATAGTACCACAGTAGCAAGTCATGATTATAAATAGAAAAAAATGTATTGATAAAAGGCTGCCAATGAGTTCAGGTACTTGGCATATGAAAGAGTTGGGAAATACTCAAACTTTTTCATAGGTCCTGAAATGAAACAAATTATTGTGACTGTCATGCTAAAATTATTTTCAGAATAACAAGCACATCATAAGCAAATATATGGCTGAGTCTCAGACCCTCATTTACAGGCTATTTCCATTTAATTATTTGTGATAGATCCAGATTTTCAGCCTCTCAAACTTTAGTTATCTTCGGCACTGCCTCATGAAGATAGCTCATAATTTCAAATTCCCACAGAACCAAACAGCCTTCAGACTTGCATAAAAATAACCTAAGAGATCCTATAATGTCATATTTCCAATTATCTCTTAAGAATGGAGCTACCTAAGAAAAAATTGTTAGCTGTGCAAGACAGCAAGCAGTAGTAATGACAGAGAGAAATCTAGTGTTGTTAATACCGTTTTATACAAATCTGTTCCAAGCAAGCTATAGCAGTGTAATACATTTATTTTTCCCAAGTTTCCAAAGACATTTAGATGTTGAAGTTTCACTTAACAGCAGAATTTAGACATCTAGCATCTAATTTAAGATCCAGTATCTAAGTAAGCGACAACTCTGCCTGGCAGCCAAAGTTAGCAGATTCCCAGCTTGCCTGAGGTCTGGTTCTGCATGTGCCGAGAAGCTGCCTTCCAACTTGGTCTGTTACGCAGCATCCATCTCATGTAAATGTCTGGTGCTCACAGATGGAGTGTATCTGCATCTCAGTCACTATTGTAAATCATGCATGAACAAAAGGTGAAAACACATCAGGAAGTGACTTTCATCCAAAAACCTGGACAGAAGGTTTTCTTCCATACCATCTTAGTGGTTCACTTGTCCAGGGGCTAAAAGATCTCCATTCGATTCTCCGCTCAGCTTGAAGAAGTTTTATAGCCACGTTTTGCCACATCTTGGGAGAGTGCTGCCCTGTTGTAGAACATGGGCAGATTGGGTTCACTTTTTAGCTGTGCTGTTCATCCTTGATCCTTGTAGAATGGATTGCAAAGCTGAGAAGAAAACCCGAACAGATGACAGAACTTGATTCTCCAACCTGGAGTGGACATCGGTCCTCTGAAACAGAAAGCTCTAGGTTCTGATATCTACTACCAGTGATATTTGTGCATTATAGCTAGTGATTCCTAAATGCAAAACCATGTAAGCTAACCCTAAAGCAGAGAGGGAACCTTGGTGTCTTCGCACACCTAAGGGTTTGCCATCCTTCTCTGGCTGCATGAGAAAGTGTTCAGAACGTGAAAAATAAAGAGAAGGTAAGATGTTAAAGTAGAAAAGTGGTAGCTGCCCTTGGAGAGTCTCAGAGTAATCAGGGTTTTATTCCCTCAATATTAGTAAAACGTGATGATGCGGAACTTAAATATAAGCAAGACGCACAAAATGTTCATTTTCTGGTTCTGCTCCTGTAGTTTTAGAATGGCTTAGAGGCAAATACACCATGTGGTAGTGTTTTCTAAACAGCCAACTCTTAAATGACATTATATGGAAATGCTAGCGTGGCTTTTGTCTGGTTCTTAGAAAGCTTTCATAGAGACAGTTTGAGTCAAGATGAGTCAAGTAAGCCTTTGGTGATTTTGCTGAAGCAGATAAGGTGTAGGTGAAACATAGTTCATGAATATTAGAAACATATATGGGACCTGAAGTTCTTAATCTCTTCCAGATTCAAATCTGTTAGTTTTCTTGTGACTTGCCAGAAAAATTTTCTTTCCCAATCTCATTCATTAATAAGGGCATATGTGTGTTTGTCTGCTGTCAGCCTCTTAAAGGCTTCTGAGTATTCATGAGAGCATTTTGATGTCTCTTTTTCCTTTGATTTCCAACTACTCTCCCCCTGTTTGATGTAGTCGGTCCCCTGGAAGAAATGTGATACCTCTAGATTTCAGCGTCAAGAATAGCCTTTATTTTAGCCCCGTGTGAAGGGAAAAGTGCCTCCAGGCAAGAAGATCGTTGTGAATTGGCAGATGAATAAAATTTGACTTTCTTATAGAAGAGGTCTCACCATCTTCCTCTGATCCCTCATTTCATGGGTCAGCTGAGTTCTTGCTGAGTTGTGAACGCTGTGGGAGCTGAGGGAAGTGCATTACCATGTGTCTTTGACAGGCAGGATATTTCAGCTCCCATAGAAGACACTATAAACTCACTTAGCCTTGAATTTGAGAGAAAATACTTTAATACAATTTTCCTTTTAAAAGGTTACAGGTTTCTGTCTGTAGCCTTTTGTTTTCAAACATAATTGTTGCACGTGTCCAGTTTTCCAACACATGTTTAAAATTCCATGATGGATTGTGCAGTATGGACTGATTAATTTTGACATAAGTGAAGAAATTTGCCTATCAGATTAAGCTATAATTTGAATACATTGGAGAAAAATGTCAGAAATTATGCTGTTCAGAGTCACTCTTTCAAGCCAAAAGATAGTGAGGAAATGGTTAGTATTGCATTTTATGTTCCTTTGGGTTCCTGTCTTCTTTAATTTACTTCCTGTGTGGGACACGAATCTGTGTCAGGGACAGTAGATGGTAGGTTGCTTTACCTTGAGGAGAAAAATAAGATGACTGGTTTGGAAAGTTAACAAGCAAAGTTATTCCTGAAACCACATATCAAATCATATCGGGAAGCATAGAACGAAATGGCTCAAGACTGGTAGTACTAGACAAAGTCATTATACTTTAAGTAATGGTCTGGATTTAGGTGGATATTTCTAGGAAATAACTAAAACAAAATCCTGATTTTCTGGTATGAGAAACAAACACCAAGTCTGAGTCGTTTTCTTTCAGGTTACCCTGTCTGTGTTGGTCCTTTCCATGGACAGGGCAATGGCTGATCGGCCAAGGAGACTGTTCAGTTTTTTCATTGAAATATATTCAAAAGAACAACAATATTTGATTTTTACATTTCCCACTGTAGTGCCTCTGGCTTGACAGTGCTTCTGGCTTGTCATGGGCATCCCTAATGTGTAGTGTCATCAAGCTCTTGCCAGCTATGTTATGCATCCATGATGTGGCATGTGCCAAGATGAGTATTTGAAGATGTTGATGTGATACGTCCCACTTCTGAAACCACTAGTATATTGAAATGGTACTGAAACTAGTAATGAAACGTATATTTTAGACTAAGCTGTGTCAATTACTGTTTTTAACTATAGTTTCTTCTTGGTGCATCCTCTGGAAATCCTATTTAATGGTTGACAACCTACATTAGTTTTGGTGATATTAGATAATTTTCTTTGTGTGACACTAGTTAAGACAGAAGTAAACTCACTCTAATGTACTTGTTTGTTGCTGCTGTATCTTGGTTGTGTTTCGTGTTTTTTATGGTAAGAACTGAATGCTGATACGTCTTCCTTACTGTGATTATTAAAGGAATATAATATCTTTTTATGCTACATAAGCACATAAACGTAATCCAAAAGATTACCAATTTTGACTACTTTCCCTAGACACAGAAAAAAAATTCACGAAAGGGTTTTTTTCAGTGGTTAAATGATGAACTTTAATTTTGTTTCTTACCAGCTGTCTCTCAGTACTTGACTGCTTTATTTCTCCCTTTTCAGTATCTAGTGATGGACTACTATGTTGGTGGTGACTTACTGACACTTCTGAGTAAGTTTGAAGACAAGCTTCCTGAAGATATGGCTAGGTTCTACATTGGTGAAATGGTGCTTGCTATACATTCCATACATGAGCTGCATTATGTGCACAGGTAAAACACCCTCTCACTTGGCAAAAAATACACTTATATGAAGTTAATCCTAAAGATATTGCTACATATACAAATGGGCACAGTAGCCACCGGCAAGCTACTGTGGGTACTTGTTTACTCTATACTGTATAATAGCTGTATAAGCTATTATGTTTTAAATATCAAGTTTTGCTGGATTGATATTAGAGCAGTGACATTTATCTGACTAACCTTTTACTAAAGCTTTTCTTTTTAATCAAGCTTCTTGACTTATTCTCAGTTCGCTTCATGAATATTTATCTGCCTTCGTCCAAGCCAACCTAGAAGTTTGAAGCAGTTTGAATTCTCTGCAAATGTTTAGACATTCTGCAAAATTTACACACAGTGAGCCCATGATATCATCAGTGTGCATATTTACCTCAAACGGTTTTTGTAATGAGTGGGCATGTGCCGGTGTAATTGCTTCTGCGCACAGGATGTCTGTTCCCAATCAGTGCCTACCATCATGTTAAGTTAGGTTGTGTTCTATAGTAGTTAAGAATATATCATACTCCACATTCTCTGTCAGAGGAAACAGGTCAGGAAATTAGAGTACACTTGAATGCTTCTTTTTTGGCTTCCTCTCAGAGCAACTGTTCTAGAAGAACTGGGAGCAGTGCAAGGGAAGCACTTGCTAAATATTTTGTTTCATCATTGCAAGAGTCTTGATCAAGCGAGAATTTCTATGTTTTGTTTGCTTTTCAGATTTAACATCTGTATATGTCAACTAGAAAGCAGAATTACACTAATTCTGGAATCCTTTGCAGTTGTTTCTTTATATGCTGACTTCATAGCATGATTTCAGTAAATGGAGAAGTTAGAAAATACAGAGTGTGAAAGTATTGAGGTTTTTCAGTTAATTGAAAACTGTTTCTGGCCATGCGAGTAGGTACATGATAGGTCACTGAAAGTCCTGGCTCAGGAGAAGTGGACTTCATACTAGCTTTCTATCTGACTTGGCAGGTACATTTTGGCCGGGTCCCTTTACCTCTTTGTGCCTTTATTTCTTAGTCTGTGAAATAAAGACAGTTTTACTGTCTCTTTTATGAAATTTACGGGTGAAAACCATTAGGTAAGTGAGGTGATTTTTATTACAGTTAATGTTTAAAAGACACAGGGAATTCTCAAACTATAGTGCTTTGAACTCTTCTGTTTGGATTTGATCACTGTTCAAAAATTAGAAAGATAAAAGATACATAAACTCTGTAATACTCCTGTGAGTAAATGTGGACAATATGTGGGGATTTAAAACGTTATGGACTCAGAAGTTCACCAGAGGCACCGTTGCACCCATTTCTGAGGAAGGTGGCCTGGATAACTGACCGGCTACGTCTTTGCATGGGGCTGAAAGAATATCTGTTGTGGCAATAGGAATGAATGGCTCTTGAGGCCAAAACAAACGCTTTGAATAGGAGATGTATGAATGCCCAAGAAATTAGTGCTTGGCAACTGGAATGGATTAGGAGGAAGCATGATTGCTCTGGAGAGGATTTCAAGGACTCTTTAAAGGCTTATATGACCTGTTAGCTGCAGATAGGAAACAGTGGAGCTCAGAGATGAGGCATTAAGCTTTTCTGAACAGAAACAGTGTTCCCTTAGGCAAGCAAGATCTGCATGCAAAGCAGAAAAGCAGAGATGTGTTAGATGAGATTGGCTCACGCTTCCAACTGCACTGTGAACAGTGTTCTTTAAAAAACAAACAAATCGTTGTATAGTTGTAGATAAGCATTAATAGTCTGCTGCACCCACTGAGCTTGACCTGTGGTTATGGGACTGTAAGGGAATCTTGACAGTCTGGAACTGAAATGTATGGAATAAGTTTAACAATAGAAATTTACTAGTGAGTTTATTGGGAAAGCATAGTAAGAATGTCTAGTTTTCTGTATTCTATTTTTCTGTATTATATTATTATTATATTATATTATATTTTTCTGTATTATAACGAGACAGTATGCATTTAATTTATTTTGTCAGACATAGATTGGCATTTACTATTTTGTCTTAATAATGCTAATGAGCAACAGTATTAGTGAAGTTTCATTAATTAGTTTCAAAGCATTAGCCCTTGGTTAAAAAGTGTTAATCCAAGTTTGTATTGGAAAAATCTCTCAGATTGGCAGGATTTTTACACATATGAGGACCCTTTGTTAAACCTATCTGGTTTTTCTTGTAAATCTTTTCAAGTGTGAAACTGTGGAATTCAGCACCTTAAAAGGCAGACATTGTCAACTTCCACATCTATGTAGCAAGGTGTGTCAGAGCATGGTAGCATGTTTTTTTCCTTGTTCCTAGTAATTCTGGTCTCTTCCTCAAAAATTAAGCTGAAGCTATTCTACAATTGTTATGTTTTGGAGCATTTGGAACTTCACATTTGAAAAAAGTACAGTATTTTATGGTGGAACAAGACTGGAGGGTTTTAACATAAAGCACGTGGGGTTTTATTTATTACTAATAGATGGTATTATTTGAATAAATACGATATCTAAAAAAACCACCAAATCAACACATTTATAGGTTTGGTTATCTTTTTTTGGCTAGCTCAGGTAAATAGTAGTCTTTCAAAATGGCATGGTAATATGCTAGCCTGTTGGGAGCTGATCCTGGATAGTGTTGGCCAGAGAAAGGGAAGGAGACTGCTATATGTTACCTTGGAAGACATGGATGTTCTATGCAGAACTGGTGCATAACTGAGTTGATTTGGTCTTCTGCACTTGCTCTTTTCCTTTCTCACCACCTTCTCAACATACTGGCTAGGTGCTCTTAAAATTGTTTGGGATATTTTTAGGCTATTAATTTGGAAAAAAACCCCAACATAGTATGTATCTGGACTGTCTTATTTAGTTGTCTGGATGATTGATCTTTTACTTATACTTTACTTTGTGTCAATTTGAGTACTAAGTTGTGAAATAGTGTAGTTAGTTGGTGGACTAAATTCAGTTAACATGCTCTTCAGTAAATCCTTTTTGGCTGCCTTCCTGATATCAAAAAGAGTATCAAGTAATGAAATGGGAATCTTATTAATTTAGTAGCCTTGGCATGCTGTATACCATTTTATACCCTGCTACATATATGTAAGAATAGGAAAGACACATTTTGACATTGGAGACCTTCTAATGCTACTGTATGCTTTTGAAATGGCATTGCCTTGATCTGAGAGCTGGGGCAATTCAGTGGCTTTTAGAGTAACTGCTGCATGTACACAGGATGCAAAGGACTTTACCCATAGAAGCAAATGTGCTGTGCAGTAGTGTATAGGGAAGTCTTGAATAGCAAGTGAAAAACTACTGGCCAACAGAAATAATAGACAAAAGTTAGAGAGGTATTAAAAAAATCTTCCTGCATAAGAAGATTAGAGGTTGGTTATGAATCTTGGCAAAAAACATGAGATTAAAAGATTGACTTTTCTCTTTTGTCTTTCTTGCCCCTAAACAATATATTGTGATGCATATATTCTTGAAATGACGTTGATGAAGTAAACTACCGATCTGTTACAGTTGTATGACTCACCCTAATTGTTCTGCTTGGTTGTTTGACTATTCAGAGTTCAACTTTGAGCTGAATCTTTGATGTAATCTAAGGCTTCAGTATTGCAGGCAAAGTTGTAAGTTTGCCGGGAGGAGACGGTCATAAATACTGCAATAAAAAGAGTTTGCGTCCATGGGTATCCAACATAAAATTCTTTGTTATTCCAATGCAAGATTAATCTTTACAAGCAGAACTAATATTATACATTTAAATCTTTTCACTTCTTTCTGTTACAACAGAGACATAAAGCCTGACAATGTTCTTTTGGACGTGAATGGCCACATACGACTGGCAGACTTTGGGTCCTGTCTGAAAATGAGCGAAGATGGCACAGTATGTATGAAGCAAAACTTAATTGGGTCGCTGGTAGTGGGGCCTTCTAAGTGAGTTGCTGGTCTTAAAGGTATTAGATAGTCAGTGTGCATCAGGGAGGTGATAGATTGTAAGCTTATTGACATGCTAAAAATTGAGGGAAGTGTATAACTCAACATACTTATAAAAACATTTTTGACATCTTCATCTCATTGTTTAACAGGCTGCTACCTTTTAAAGTTATCATTTACTATGTTTTGCTGTCTTTCATCTTTTCTCCTACTGGACATTTGAGTTCTCATGAGATTTTTATCAACTGCCAAAAGACCCTTTGTTAAAAAAGGATAGAAATTTGATATTATTAATATGTAGGAATCACAGGTGACCAGGAAACCTAAAAGTCATGACAGACTTAAAGTATAAGTCATCCAAAATGAGGAGATAATTAATATGCAGTTTGGTTTATATGCCTTTTAGAAATTTAACTGCAACAGTATGTTAATTGGCCATCTTGTGCACCAGATTGGATACACCCCTAAAAGCTAAATCACTTGTGATGTTTTTTGTTTGGTTTGCCTAGTTCAGAGTGCTTCCAGGGGTGCCAGTCCTGCCACGCTATAGTATGCAACATCATTCAACCGTTTTGGCACAAACTCAGGTCTTGGTGACATTCTTTAGTCATAAAATGCCTGCCAAGGATTTACCACATTAAAATGCAGAATGAATTGGAAGGAACCATTATAACTCTATGTGAATCCTGAGAATGTATTTCTGGAGATGAGAGCTGCTCTGCCACTGCCCTGATGATCAGGGCTTCCCTACTACTTGGGCACAGGGCAATTCCCTGCCTTACCCCTGTATGGCATCCAATTGCACGTTATGCAGTAAGCATTAAAACAATTTCTGACCTAATAAAAATAGGGGACTACTTGCCCAAGGACCCTGGTTTGTGATCTTTAAATGAAACTGTAAACTTGGGCAGAGGAGTTGAACTCCCTACGTAATCATTTTTCATTTCAACTTCTGGCAGCCAGCTGCAATTCTAAAGTATAAACAGACACAAAGGCAAAGCATTTTCTCATATTATCTTCCTGTATTCTCACGTCGGGTATGACTATTTGGAGTTTCTACTATGTTCAGAATGAAATGTATCAACTGATTTTATGTAGAAGTGGACTTGAACTTAATCTTTGTAGTCTTTATTATTTTCTTAATATTTATTTTATTGCAGTGATTTTTATAAATATCTGCCTTTCTCAAATCATGTCCTGCTGTCTCTGTTTGTCAGAAATACTACTGTGTGAGTGAGAAAACTGCCAAGAGAACCTGAAAACTTACAAGAATTGTGTTTGCCTTATTTTTAAGGTACAGTCTTCAGTTGCAGTGGGTACACCCGACTACATCTCCCCTGAGATACTGCAAGCAATGGAAGATGGAATGGGAAAATATGGACCTGAATGTGACTGGTGGTCATTGGGTGTCTGCATGTACGAAATGCTATATGGTGAAACACCCTTTTATGCAGAGTCACTAGTGGAAACCTATGGGAAGATTATGAATCATGAAGTAAGAGCTGTATTAAACCTTTATATATTCACTGAACTTGTAATGTTTTTAGAGAAACTGTTATCGCTTAAAGATATTTAAGTGATGGTAGTTCTTTGCTTTTTCATGATGGTTTAGAACCATATCGTGTAGGTTGGTTGGTTCGGATTTTAGGAATGTTTGCTTCTCTGAACTGCAGAAATTGAATTCTTTGTCCAATTGAAATTTTTCTCTAAATGCTGATGTTGTTCTTGTTGGAAAATCTAAGCAATCATGACACAATCGAATTTAAACCAACTCTCATGTTAGGTCCATTTAAAATTTCCTCTGGGCTGTGCAGGAGAAATTAAATAATGTGTTATTTACACAGCTGTGCACATTTTCTGTCACACTGATAACAGTACAAAGAAGGGAATAGGCAAGTCAACCAGTGTAGACATGAGGCTGGGGGGAGTTGCCCAGAGTGGAAGTGGTAGAAAAACATGAACTTGAGCTGCATGAAGAACATGACATCAGGGGGGTTGTCCAGCATCCAAGTGGTAGAGAAGTATTGGAACTTCTGGGTACATTTTGAACGTCGAAGAATAAGAATAAACCGGTTCATGATGTCCTTTCAGGAGCTGTATTAGGAGGATGTGTTTATGTGCATACTCATCCTAGGTAGCCAGGAGCTGGTGCGTAGGGTGTATTGTTCTATTTTCTTCTCCCAAGGATGAGTGCAGTTTACTGGTGTTTACAATGCTCTGCTCTCGCAGTGAAGCAGTGATGGGTAAGACAGGAAATTGTTGCCAGAGCTGACACCCTTGCCATGATGAATATTAATAACTCTCTTGCTTTAATTTCTTCAGTGAACTAACTGGTTGCTAATGTAACCAGTGTAAACTATGGCTACCTGGCTCTTCAACTACTTGGGAGGAAATTTGAAGTTGTTGTCCCGCAGTTTTAATCTTTTAATCTCTTTTGGACACACAGTCAATATGAGTATGTTTTCCAATGGAAGTTTGAAAGTTTAATTTCAAGTATGCTGGTTTGGTCCCTGATGATCTCATTTTAAACTTGAAAAGTTGTATTATAAAAATATATTATGTGCTGTTGTCCTTTATTGGAAAAAAAAAAAAACACCAAAACCCCTTCTTGGCTATACACTGATAGTAGTAGCAAGCTAAAATACAGAAAAAGTTTTCCCAATTTTTATATAGAGTAATTTCAGATGTCAGTGGTAAGTACAGTTTTTAGATCTTCTGGTTTTTTTATGATAATATAAATTTTTGCTAAATGTAGATTATATTTTGGTAAGAAAACCAGGTATTTAACCTATAAATTAGGAAAATACATCCTTAAAATATAACAGCATTTTGTAAAGATTTGATTACCATCATGGGTTTTTAAAGAGTTGAAATTAATAAAATCTCAAGAAGTACATCTTCAGGAGATCGGTGGATCTGTGACTAAGAATGCTAGTGAGGGTCTGCTTTTATTGTATGATCTTTAATGTATTGTAGTGTGTCAAGATTCCTGTATATCTTTTTAAAAAAATTTGCCTTTACTAAGAGAGTTACTGTAATTGCAGTTAGTTTCAAATAGATTTATATTAAAGAAGTTCAGAAATAATTACCTGTCCTTGAAATCCATTTTAAAACAAAAAGTCTATCACTGAGTGTATTGCATTGTGTTCTGCTGCTGCTCACTGGAACTAGAACATATTTGCCTATTCATTTCCAGTTTTATTGGTGTAATTTAGCATGTTCTTTTTGAAACTCCTGTTGAAAGTTATGGAATGGCTTCCTTCTCTAAAAATTTCTCTATTTGTTTTGTTTTCTAGGAACGATTTCAGTTTCCATCCCATGTTACAGATGTATCTGAAGAAGCAAAAGATCTTATTCAGCGACTTATCTGCAGTAGGGAGCGTAGACTGGGACAGAATGGAATAGAGGATTTTAAGTCTCATGCATTTTTTGAAGGACTTAATTGGGATAACATCCGAAACCTAGAAGCACCTTACATTCCAGATGTTAGCAGCCCTTCTGACACCTCAAACTTTGATGTAGATGATGATGTTTTAAGAAATCCAGTAAGTCTTTGTTTTTAAATATTACTAACGCAAGTATGCAACCTTGCTGCACTATAAGGTAGTAGTGAGAACTTATTTCAAAGTAAATAGTGTAAGAGATGAAAAATAAGTAATTTCAAATGTGAAAAATTCAAGTTTTTCATCTCTTTGGCATTTTGGGTTATCAGAAATTGAGAGCCGCTTTTCTAAACAGTAGCACTTGCCAAAGTGGACTACTGTTACATGGTCAAAGTTAAAACATTTTTAGGCGGGGGCGAAAAGCCCTTAGTTGCCCTTTTAGTTTACCTTTACAAGGAGCTAGTATTTGGATTTATTACTTTCCAAAGGTCAAAAAAAAAGTCTGTCTTCAGAAATACACTTGTAGTCTCCATGCAGCTTGCAATCACAGCTGTCCAGGTGAGAGAGCTCACGCTGGTACTTCTCCACTCACTTAAGAACCAGGCGGTTGGTTTTTGGAGTGGGGACGTTGGTGTTTCCCTCCTCCATTTCTGTTGTGTAGTAGTTTACAAACTTGGGTCAGGAGGAGCAGAGGGCTTTTGTGACAATTTGTTAATCAGCTTGTATTCCAAAAAATTAAGAGCTTTTGGCATGCTTTTTGATTACGTATCTAACAGTAACTTGCATACTAAAAGTAGCAGCATGCATTTTGGTGCCAGGTCACTTTTAATTAAGAACTTGAAATTTTGGGTTTTCTTTTAATGGTTGCATTGTGCTTTGAACTTGTTGAACTGTCCTTTCAAGTGCTGGTTCAAGCGGCTCCTGAATTCAGGTCATTATATTAGGTGACCTAATCTGAAATAAAGTTCGTCCAGGGACAATGGAAGGCTATACTGCCAATTGTGAATTGGTATGCGCTAAGAAAAGTTTTTCCATTAGCTGTCTGTCTTTAACCATTGAGGCTAAATCAAATGCCTTTAGCTCTGTATGGGATGTCTTTTGGGTTTTCACGCATTTTGTTTTCACGCAGGAAGTGGTGCCACCAAGTTCTCATACAGGCTTTTCTGGATTGCATTTACCATTCGTTGGGTTTACATACACAACTGATAGGTAAGCCAAGAATATATTGTTCATTAAACTTGTTTCCCAAATGCAGCTAATTCTAGGAAATTCTTATTTTTATAAACCTGTAGAAAGATTGATGTCCATAGATGTAGCCGTGGATAAACTTTTATCCCTTTTTTTGTTTCCAAGTGTCTGAACATATCTTGATCATGCTTGCCTAGATTAGATGCTTTTGTATTTAATACTTCATCTATTTGAATTGAATGAAAGTTAAGGAACTAGATGTGTTACTTGCAACTGGGTGTAAACTTGCTCTTTAGACATTGAGTGGCTGAGAGCAAGTCTTGTCCGTGTTGCATGTCTTGCAGGGACAGTTCAGAATTAGTCCATTGCTCCGAAGTCCTGCTGGTAGGCTGAGTTCTGAGCATGGACAAAGCGGCTCACTTTGCCCATTTTTTGTATGGCTTCCATCTGACTTCAGAGTTCCCTCAAACATATACTTGTCTCTGATCTTAAGGTTATTCTGCTCTGTTTGTTCTTCCCTTATTTCCCTTTGCCAGGGTTTGTAATTCCCATGCAATACTACTACAGAAAGAACCCAGTACACACATCTCGTCCTTTTCCAAGTGAAATCATGTGGCTTAACTTAAATCCATCTTTGTGACACTTGAAGCTAAACTTTTGGGTTTGTTTCTCAGCTCTCTCAGTGCACATACAATTTGCATTCTGCTTACTTCACTGTTAAGTAGTACTAACCTTTGGCATAGGACATTTTCAATCATTCGGGCAGTTTGTAAAGTGAATGTACATGAGCTTCATTAAGGTCCTGAATGCAAGTATCTTAATGCTACAGCAGCATACACAGGAGCTAAGGAATAAAACTTTATCTACCCTGACAGTTGACTCAATAGTAACAATTACTGCACTAATTGTTCTTGTATGTTTAAGGTGCATATTTGGTGGAATCCCAGCATGTCGCTGAGATAGACTCGTGTGAGTATTTATTAAAATGTTCTAACTTACGTATTTGTTTTCAGCTCTTTATCTGATAGAGGCACTTTAAAGAGTGCAATGCAGTCTGACACTGTAACCAAAGATATGGATGTACAGCGTGACTTAAAGAACACTTCACAAATAGAAGGTTATGAAAAGAAAATACGGAAATTAGAGCAAGAAAAGCAGGATTTGAACAGAAAACTGCAAGGTTAGTGGTTTGTTTGTTTAGATCCTTAGCTCGGCTCATTAGGAGGAATTGGAATGTATTTTATTGAAAAACTTTTCCTTCCTTTTTTGATTATAAGAATCTACACAGACAATGCAGAACCTCCAGGGTCCAGTGTGTGTTACAGTAAATACAAGCCGTGATAAGGAGATTAAAAAATTAAATGAAGAAATTGAACGGTTGAAGAACAAATTAACAGGTAAGCCTCTGGCATGGTGATTATAGTAATGCAATTTGTTTTGTTACTCCTAGTAACATTGTGTACTGTGTTTTTGCAATAATTAGAATTAATGTTCTTGAGGTGCTTAAAAAAAAAAGTAAGTTGTTTGTTTGTTTTTTTTTTTTTTAAAGTTTCATTCAATATCAAGAGGCATTTCAGTTTTTCCAGATGAGCACTTAACTTTTTCTTCTACTTGCTGGCCTGATAGCATATACTGACATGAGGAGTCTAGAGTATGATGAAGCGTGTGGATGGGTTCAGTTAAATATTGTGTGATGTTTGTTTCCCTAAAAATCTCAGGAGATCCTGTTCTCTTACTCCTCCTTTTTGGGGAGAGTATTGTTTTGAAGGGGTTTTACTTGGAGGCAGATATAAGAGACAGTGGGGAGAGAAGACTAGTTGCTCTTTAGTAACATATGGGGATATGTGGGGGGATGTATAATAATAGTTCACATTTAAATATTTCTGAGCTCCTGCTCCCTTTGTGTTTCTGTCTGGTGATGCATTAATCAGGAAGCACTGAGCATTGCAGAAAAACAAATACTGGCATCTGTCCTGAGAGGAGACTGACTCATCCATATCACAGAAAATCTGTTGCTTGACAATGCTATTAATTTATCCCCACAAACCTCCTGTTAGCATCTAATTCTTAAGTGGGAATCAATGATAAACAAAATGGTAGTTTTGAATCCTAATGACTTGGCTTGAGGGGTTTATAGGGGCCTGGAGTATAGCGTAAGTGAGTTCAGATGCTGAGTTGCTGATGCTGATTTCCCACCCTCCCCTGCAGTTTGGCAATATACCCCCATGTAGGTGCATGCATTGCAAAAATCAGCTCAGCTCTCCTGCGTAGATTATCGTTCCAAAAAAACCCATATTCTTGTGTATTCTGGAATTATGTTTGAGTCAAAATATTTAGATTAAGGTGCTACTTCTGCAAGTACTTTGGGTTTATCTAGCTCTTCAGCCAATGATGTCCTGTTAAATATAAAAATTAGCAGTATGGTCTGGTATAAAAAGTAGTAGTATTAGTTCAGGTAGGGTAGGAGGAAGTTTATGCTGAAGTAAGGAAAGGAGTAATATTTTAATCGTTACACAGTGTTTGAGATCCCTGAATACATAGGTCCAATTTCCTGCTCTGCCTCAGGCGTCAGTGGAACTTGCGTGGAACTAGATGAACCTTAAGGTCCCTTCCAACACTAACCATTCTATGATTCCCTGTTATTCCTATAAAGAGTCCTTTCCTGTCTTGCTGGACACGCTAATGACTGACTGTAGCTTTGTTTGTCATATAATGAAAACTATTACTAGAACTGGAATTAGAACAACTCAAGTTTATTTCACTGCTTTCAAGGGCTAGAAGTTGCATTCCTTAAAAACAAAACAAAGCCCTGTGCTAAGACTTTTTCACTTAGAGATCAGTCCTTGGGAGATTTCCTTTAATAGGCTGAGAAAACTAATAGTATTTGGAGGTGTCAGTGCCTCAAAATTACTTTTAACAGTTTACAATGGTGGGAATGGGAAAGAAGTTGATTTTCCAAGCAAAGTGATGCCAGTTTGCTTGAGTAATGTTGCCTGCTTTGTTGGTGTAAACTTGCGACCAGTTACCTTTAATACGTATTAATCTACAGATATAAGTAAACTGGAAGGACAGCTTGCAGATGCAGTGGCTTTTCGACAGGAACATGAAGACTCTATACACAAGTTGAAAGGACTGGAAAAACAGTGCAGAGTGCTGCGACAAGAAAAGGAGGACCTTCATAAGGTATTGATCTAAAGATTTAAAGACATTTAAAAATGGTCATGTAAAGTAATTAGAGAACAGTTCTGTTGTGATTGCAATTTTAGTGTTTTAAATGCTGCTTTTTAAAACTATACTGAGATGTTAGTGAACCTGTTAATTTCATTAGTGATACAGTAGTTTTCCAAAGTAGCACACTTTCTTTTTGGAAGTTGATATACGTTTATTTCAAATATGTTCTGCTAGATGGAACAAACACCTGAAGAATGGTTTTAGTTTAACTGTTTACCTGTTTATTCTTAACCGGTTCAATAGAAGTCTGAGGGCAATCCAGAGAGACTTCAGGGCCTTGGGACAACTGGTTCAGGGATCAGGAGCACAAGTAGTGTTCTCCTCTATCCTTCCAGTTGCAGGGAGTGATGAGGGAAGAAACAGGAAGAGCCAGCAGATCAATACCTGGCTCTGAGCCTGGTGTCAGCAGCAGAATTTTGGGTTTTTTGATCATGAGTTGGTTTACACGATACCAGGCCCGCTGGCGACAGGTGGGGTACACCCATCTCAAAGCGGGGAAAAGGATCTTTGTGCAGCAGTTATCAGGGCTCATTGAAAGAGCTTTAAACTAGATTTGAAGGGGGGAAGGGATAAAATCTCACTAGAGATAAGCCTGGGGGCAGCATGCCAGTGTTTGAGGGATGGTGTGCTAGCGAGGTCCTTCCGTCTGCCGTCTCAGTGGAGATGGGGGATAGAGGGCTATGCAACAGCAAAGATGCAAGGGTTCTTAATGTGTTAGAAATCACAGAAGCGCTTGAGAATGGTCACAAAGGAATTAAAGCTTTTCTTCCAAAAAAGGTGGTGGGATCAATAGCCCAACTGAAGTGCATCTACACCAGTGCATGCAGCATGGGCAACAAACACAAGGAGGTGGAAGCCATTGTACAGCGGGAAAACCATGATATAGTTGTCATCACGGAAACATGGTGGGATGACTCGCACAACTGGAGTGCTGCAGCGGATGGCTGTAAGCTCTTCAGAAGGGATAGGCAAAGAAGGAAAAGCGGTGGGGTAATCCTGTATGTAAGGTAGTGTTTTGATTGTCTAGACCTTGATGATGGTGACCGTAGGGTTGAGTGTTTATGGGTAAGAATCAGGGGGAGGGCCAAGAAGACAGATATTGTGGTGGCAGTCTGTTATAGACCACCCAACCAGGATGAAGACGTAGACGAAATACTCTATAAACAGCTGGGAGAAGTCTCACAATCACTAGCTCTTGTTCTCGTGGGGGACTTCAACTTACCAAATGTCTGCTGAAAATACAATAGACTGGAGAGGAAACAGTGTAGGAGGTTCCTGGAGTGTGTGGAAGACAACTTCTTACACAGCTGGCGAGGGAGCCAACTAAGCATCCAAAGAAGAGCAATGAAGCTGGCAAAGGGTCTGGAGCACAAGTCTTATGAGGAGCGGTTGAGGGAACTGGGGTTGTTTAGCCTGGAGAAAAGGAGGCTGAGGGGAGACCTTACCACTCTCTACAACTACCTGAAAGGAGGTTGTAGCGAGGTGGGGGTCAATCTCTTCTCCCAAGTAACAAGATGAGAGGAAACGGCTTCAAGTTGCACTAGAGGAGGTTTAGATTGGATGTTAGAAGAAAATTCTTCACTGAAAGGGTTGTCAAACATTGGAACAGGCTGCCCAGGGAAGTGGTGGAGTCACCATCCCTGGAGGTGTTTAAAAGATGTGTAGATGTGGTGCTGAGGGACACGGTTTAGTGGTGGACTTGGCAATGCTAGGTTAACGGTTGGACTTGCTGATTTTAAAGGTCCTGTCCAACCTAAATGATTCTATAATAATATACACAGGAGTTAAACTCAGATCTATGGCTAGTCATTAGTCCTGTAGATAACAAAAAGTGTGTGTATATATATGAAGGAGTTAATAGAACTAGGTCACTGCTCCAGCTTGAGCCCACTTACTCTTTGCAATACCAAAGGGTTAACTATTGTTTAAGATTGAGAATGACTTTTATGTAATTGCTGAGGTTTTTTACTGTTGTGTAAATTACACCTTTGCTTCCTAAAATGTAACAATATCTGTAACAGTTTAAGTCAGCAAAATATTTTGCACTAAACAGGGGTTTGCATATACTTCATATGGCTTCCAAGAATATCAAAAAAAGCTACCTGTATTCAAATAGCTAGTTTTGGAAAGTCTAGCAGCCGTATTGTTCACGTGACATTTAGATGGACCCAAAAGTAATCCATGGGCCAAAATCGCTGGTGTTTTTGTCCACTACAATTTAACAGTCTCTCTTCTGTCTGTTAACCGCTGGTAAGGGTTATTTTCCAGAGTGTATGAGTAGCAGAGAAGGCAAATCTGCTCCTACTGGTTTATACACATGCCTTTTGGGAAGTTAATGAATGCTCCTGCAATACACCTACCAACAGCAGAAATTTTTAGAAGTCCCTTAGTCAGTATCATTTATTCTGTTGTCCAGTTCTGCACTTTTTCTTATTTTTTTTTCTCGTACTCTCAAATGATTTTATGTAGAACATTCAATTTGTATTTTCATCTTGTTAATTTTTGTGAACTACTTGCTGTAAGCAGCTTTTATACTTTCAATTAAAGTATTAAAGCTGCACAGTTTTTTCTAAGGAATCTTCCTCAGTTTTCTGAAGAATTTCACAAGATTTGCTGCAGTGTCTCAATGCTGGTGTATTTGATGGCTCCCTTGAATGTGCTGTCTGCTAAAACATTCCTTTAAAAAAGGTTACTATTGTGCAGGTACTTTGGGGTAATCTAAAATTAAGCTATTTAGAAGTGAAGTGGCCTTGTGTAAGTCAGATTTAGAAGAAAGACTTCCGGAACACCAGAGATACTCTTGGAGATGCCACACTAGAAGCAGAATAACTGCTGTTTATGTTACTGCAGCTGCTTAGCCATAAAAAAAAAAAAAAGTATAAATTAAGAATTAGAAATAATACTTGGAAGTTATGTAAGGTAATTGAGCTTTCAAGTCATGTGTATGTAGGTCCAGTTCCTTTCTTCTTGGAAAGAATATATGGAGTTCAAATGACTCTTTTTATTATATTTTTTGTTTAAATCAGCAACTTGTAGAAGCCTCAGAGAGATTAAAGATGCAATCCAAAGAATTGAGGGATGCCCACCAACAAAGAAAGCTAGCTGTGCAGGAGTTCTCCGAGCTCAGTGAGAGGATGGGAGACTTGCGATCTCAAAAGCAGAAGCTGTCTCGGCAACTTCGTGACAAAGAAGAGGAGGTGGAAGTGAGCATGCAGAAAATTGATGCTATGCGCCAGGACATCCGTAAATCGGAGAAGATCAGAAAAGAGGTAGCCTGATAAAATAGCTAACATTAACACTTTTCAGCTGCTGCTTATCCAGTATCTCATATGTGATTGTATTGAAAAATTGGGACTGTTACTGCCAATTTATTTTGTCATTCTTTAAGAAATTGCCACAGTAACTCTTCTATATATCTTTGCTACAGTTTGCAAAATAGATCTTGAATTTGTTTTGAAGTGTTTCACTGATGTATCGGGAAACAAACCGAGTCTTTTTTTTGTTTGTACTTGGGCTGATTTTAATCTGGAGGGAACTACTCTTGCTGTACGCCCAGCTTAGTTACTGTGTTTTGATTCTTGTAGACTCTGACTCATAGTCAGCTTGAAACCTAGAAGGCTTAACGTCTTCACGTGCTTTAAGATTGGAGCATTCTGACTTCTTGGTGGTTGGTGGGTTGGTTGTTTTTTTTTTTCCCAACTGAATTTTTCTCTTCAGCTGGAGGGAGGAGTAGTGATACAGGCTAAATATGTGGTTTTCCTTCCTTTGTAGTTAGTCATTGTAGAGAATGTCTGTAATATCTTTAGAATGTCTGTAATATCTTTAAGCAAGTTAATTTCCAATTAGTATTCTAGGCAATTCATAGTTTTACATAAGATGAAGTGGATAACCAGAAGAGGGCATAAGAAACAGCTATTGTGGTTAACCTGGAGTGTTTTAATCACTGAAAATCATTAAATTTTATGTATTCTCTGGGTGAAGTGTAGAAGAGACTTTCAAGAGCTTTATAAACATTGCTAGAAAACTTGTAGCAAATTGAAGGGCAGTCTGTGAAAATATAGTAAGAGATGAAGTTTCTCAGACTGTTATCCATGAATAAGAAGTGGTAGTTAACTGGGAAATACTCTGCCACCATATTTGATGTGTAGGGCTGTGGCTCCTCGTCTCTAGAGCAGAGTGCAGCAGGCATTCAAGTGTTGTTGCTTGTTCAGTTAAATATTCCCAGAGCTTTATAATCTCCTGTCTTTGTTCTTAGAAATTCCTCTGTTCTCCCCTTCCTAACAACTGTATCAGTCTTCTATGCAAAACATAGTCTGTAAGTTCATTATCTTGGCCCACAATTCTAAATACAATCCTTTTAAAAACAACTTTGCTAGTTGAATTTGAATCCAGAAAAACAAATCTTACTCTTCCAGTCAGGTTTTAAAACTGTGCCACTATTGCTTGAGTTGCAACAGATGCCTTAGTTGCCACTAAATCTAAATTGTCTTTCTGGTAAGCTTTCTGAAGTCAATAACTGGATGATCAAGCTTTTTTTTTTTTTTTTTCTTCCCCATAATTGCAAGGTAAAAGTGTTCAGTGCTGATATTTGAAGTATTTTGCAATAATTTGGCTCAAAGGTTGGGATTTTTAACCTGCCTTAGTAGATACTGAGGCATGTAGCTGACCTGTAAATGTGGGAGACTTCCTTCTTTCACAACTGCAATGACTCCCTACTGCTATTTTGTTCTCTTACCATTGATAGAAGCTGTGCAGTTATCCCCGCCCGTACTTGGGGTAGTTTGTGTCAGTACGAAAAGTCGTATAGTAATATCTGAGAGACGGATGCCTGCATCACTGAAGGCAAAACAATTATCGTGACATTGAGATGATTGTTATAGTGGTGTAATATAAAATAGAAAAAAAGAAAACTTGCTGCTCATCCCTATGGAGGAAAGGAAATGAATGATAAAGGCAGCACTATCTTGTGTTGAAACGACCTAAAATTCCTCTTGTTGTAGCTGGAAGCCCAACTTGAAGAAGTTGTAGCAGAAGCATCGAAAGAACGCAAGCTTCGTGAGCACAGTGAGGTCTTCTCCAAGCAACTGGAAAATGAACTGGAAGCTCTAAAGGTTACACGTTTTTTGACAAATGTTTACTCATGGCACAGGAGCTACAATAGTTTTGCTTACTCAAGTGTTGATAACCTGTGGGAGACTTAAAAACTACAGCATTACTAGAAACCTGACTTAACCTCTTCAGTTTTATTTGCTTTTTTGCTTGAAAGACTTTAATATCTCATCTTAAATATATACTAATGTCTCGAAAATGTTCAGTTTATATAAATTTTAAGCAGATACTAAACCAACGTGGTCCAAATCTGTTACCTCTGCAACCTATTTGAACCCCTTATTAGGGTTGTGTAAGCAGAGCAATCACTTATGGACCTTAATGCTTGGAGACAGGCACCTTTTAAATCACATAGTGCCCAAATAAAAATTTTTCCCAAGTGCCACCAATTGGATAATTCTAATCTTAAACAATATTCCCAAAATTTGAAGGTCATACTCTCTTCCTGATGGTTTCTCTTCTTCTGCAGCTGAAGCAGGGTGGCCGGGCAGCAGGTGCCACGCTAGAACATCAGCAGGAGCTTTCCAAAATTAAGTCTGAGCTGGAAAAGAAAATCTTATTTTATGAAGAGGAGTTGGTCCGACGAGAAGCCTCACATGTTTTGGAAGTAAAAAATGTGAAAAAAGAAGTACATGATTCAGAGAGCCATCAGCTTGCACTGCAGAAAGAGATCATGATACTAAAGGATAAATTAGAGAAAACAAAGCGAGAGAGGTAAGCTTTTGGGCATGCTTCATTAACTACGGATTTCTTTTTTTGTGTATTGCATTGCATGGGTATCTGTGCACTTGGGTATTTCACCTTAACTCTGTTTATTCCTTTTTGAAAATCCCAATCTACGGGTTCAGCAATGTTACAGTATAAGTGTTTCTATTTCTTGTCCTTCTCCTTAGGCACAGTGAAATGGAGGAAGCAGTGGGAACAATGAAAGAGAAATACGAGCGTGAAAGATCTATGCTCTTGGAAGATAACAAAAAGCTAACAACAGAAAATGAGAGGGTAATTATTTTAGGGAATGTTTTTAAGCAAAATACAATTCTTACTTCATTAATTTCTGATGTTGAAGTAGTCTACTCATTGATTAGAACAGGATCTGTGAATGTTCAGGCAGTATCTGAATAAAACATATCTTTTTCATCATATAAATGTGAGAGATCTGGCTAAATTGTAACTTTAGCATCTCAGTACTGCATTTTGTGGGATTGATTCCCACATCTCAGAGGGCACCACTTTCTGATTTCTTCATGAAGACTGCACAGAGAAGGAAGTATTTACAAAGACTGCCTGCCTTCCTGATGGCTTACAGTTAAACCTCATTCCTCTTGATGACCTCTACACTTGCTTTTTTCTTTTCCTTTGTTTTGGATTGTTTTGTGTGAACTGGCAATATGTTCTTCTATGCTCAGGAGCTAGTCTCCAGTTCTGCAAAAAAAGAACCCTTTCCAGTTCTTTGGTCTGTGTCAGAACTTCCAGATAACCCAGGGTGGTCTTGTTCGTTCACATTCTGTAGGTGTGTAGACATACATGTATGTAAAAAGTCTGGAACTGACATAAGTCACAAGTGAAACTAATTTTTTGTTTCAGCTCTGCTCCTTTGTGGACAAATTAACAGCACAGAACAGACAGCTAGAAGATGAGCTCCAAGACCTCGCAGCAAAGAAGGAGTCTGTTGCTCACTGGGAAGCTCAGATTGCAGAAATTATTCAATGGTATGTGCTGTTTAGAGATCCAGGTGGCCACCTTCAACTTTTGAAATATTGATTGGCGCGCTTCTTTTAACATATAGCCAGGCCCTTTCTCCGTGTCTGGGATTGACAAAAGCCTGCTACTTCTGAGCACTGATTAACTGTTTCTCTTCTGCTTTCTAGTATTCCTGAGTAGTACAGACAAGTGAAATTGTCAGATGCTATTAAGTACAAAGGAGAGGGTTTTGATGTCAACTTGCTTCAGTCTCTAAAGTGATCTTTAAATCACCCAATTTGGAATATATTGATATATTCATTCAGGAAGATGGTTATGATTTAAAAGGTCCGTGTTAACGTATGGAACTACACTAGCTGTACTAGACAAGCACTTGCACTTAATTCACAGGTCAGTTCTTCCCTCTGTTATTTGCTGTTTTAGCAAGCTGTGTGCAGGTATTTTCAGCATGCAAGGCAACAAGGACTTGAAGGTAGCCCTTACAGAAATTGAACAAGCAATATGCAGATCGTGTTCCAAACAATAGCAGTGAACCTCTGCAGAACTCTTACTGATGGCGGAAGGGAAACTTCAGTTTCCCTAGCAACTGCCACAATCAAGAGAATCAGATGGAAGAAAAATCTAAAGCAGGCAATCTAAGATGTTTTCAGTTTTCTGTTGCTGGGAGAGTTTCTCCTGCTCTGTCCATTTCTGTATGTCCCTAAATCCAGTGCAGACACTCTGATTATTTGGTGGTACAGTATTTGGTGCTACAAGGCACAAAACTGTTAAATAACAGGTTTTTGTGATTGCACAACAGGGTAAGTGATGAGAAGGATGCTCGTGGCTATCTCCAAGCGTTAGCTTCCAAGATGACAGAAGAACTAGAATCATTGAGAAGTTCCAGTCTGGGGTCGCGAACACTGGTAAGAAAATAGTAAGCATTCAGGCTGTCCTGGGGATGTCGAAGAAGCTACATTTTTAGTTTCAGCTATCTATTCATAATCAGAATTCTTTTCTAATAAATCCTCTGCTTTGCTTTCTAGTTTTTATCTATTGCTTGTGAAATCCGTCTAGGTAGTCTGATCAGAATTTGGTAATTACAGGGGGCAGTTGTTTCATACCGGTATCTGCCATCACAAACTGCTTTAAACAGTACAGAGGAGAGAAGAAACAATAACTTAAACCATTAAAGGGGAGTACAGAAAGGTACCTCACCATGTTAGATGCAAGTGAAAAATTTTAACTGCTGTAACAGTGAGATAACAAAGTAAGTTTTCTTTTGTGAAAAAGTATTAGCTGGTCGATATTGTTACAAACTAGTGACACACTGAGAGCGTGTAGCTTTATTTGCACGCAGAACGGTGAGACCTTGTGCCATAATTTTCCCGTACAGTAGTAACATGAATTTAAAAAAAAATCTGCAAAATAGAAAAGCTTTCATAAAGGAGTATGGTTTCAAAGACAAAAGCAGTGTTTTGGCTTGGCAGGTACTAAATACCTGCGTAAGGAAAGGGAGAGCCTTTTCCAGCTAGGCATGGAAGCCCATGTCCCTAGCAGTGCCAGTCAGCACAGTCTGCCATCTGCCGCTGGTTTATACAGATAAGTTACTCCCCCCTTCCAAACATACGAATAGGAAAGAATAAGAGAAACTTAACGACTTCCTGTGAACTAACATTTGCCTACATCAAGAGATGATTATAATATTGAGAGGTTTAATAGGAAGAAAGATCGGATCAAATGCAGTTGGCATTTTCTTTTTAACTACTGCTGAAGAATGCTGTCTGTTCTTTGTATTACAACCGGTTTTGTAACTTTGGCAGAACCTGATCTAAAGCAATTATTTCTCAACATAAAAAAGTGCCTCTCATTTTCATGCCTGTTATTTGCAAGTTCATGTGTGACTAGAGAGGTATCCATTAAGGAATATCAAAAATGTAGTCCACACTGAAAAATGCCTGGAAAAGCTCGGTGGTAGTAGGGCAGAATTGCATGGTGTATGCAGCAGTATAGCGTATGCTACTTAGCAAGCGTAAGAATTGTTTACGCAAACGTTCTAGGTATCCTGGGTATCTCAAGACCCAGATTATTCCCTTTTATGATTTTCCTACTCTTAGTATGTTTTACATTAAATATTGACATTTATCTCATGTCTGAAAGTCTGATACGTTGCTGTGCAGGTTTTATACTCTTTTCTAGATTGGTCAATGAAAACTAACCATTTTCAGTGGGTTCACTTAGTTTGAGTTCTGTGCTTCAGTGATCCAGCATTTTGGTTTCAAGCATGTTTTGTTAGTGGTTTAACCAATATAAAAATTGCTCATTCCTTCCATTTTTGTGTAACACAGTCTACATGAGACTATCGACTCATTTCCATGCAGCAGGTATACTGTCCATAACTAATTAAAAGAGCATTCTCTGAACCTGTGTGAAAGCTAATTTATCTCTTTGAACGAGAAGAGAAATTCCTTTAGACGGTTGATATTAATATTCAGTAACTTACTGCAACAGGATCCACTTTGGAAAGTGCGACGCAGTCAGAAGTTGGATATGTCAGCTAGGCTGGAATTACAGTCTGCCCTTGATGCAGAAATCCGTGCCAAACAACTAGTTCAAGAAGAGCTACGGAAAGTTAAAGATGCAAGCATATCTTTTGAAAGGTAATAAGGGCTTTGGTTCCGTTTGGGTTTGGATGTACTCCTCTAAACTGCTGATTAGAATAGTAACAGCTTTCTTAAAATGGCCCCTTGTGCCTGAGATATTGGACTGCCAGAAAGATCCCGTTCTACAGACTACACTTTTCTTACATAGTCAAATGAGAACTATAAAAATTTATTCAAGTAAACATTTCACTGATGTGAATAGCTTGGTGATAAGGTACAGATCTTGGGCACCGGTGGGGGGGGGCGGAAGCATAAGAGCAAATTCAAACCAAATTCAATACATTTTCTTAGACTAACTGGATAGTAGACATATTCTTGGGAATTAAAAGCCAAACTACTATTAGAATAATTTTGCTTGGCAGATATCTGCTATGATAGCAGCAGTCTCAAGTAAAGTTTTCACTATTTAGTCAAGTAGTGAGATGCCTATTCAGGGGAAAAATAAAATTAATCAGCCTTAAGAAAAAAAAAATTGTTTAAAAAAATCATCACCACTCCTCAGGGAAAAAAAAGAAGTTTTTCCAAAACTCTGAGATGTAGGAGCAGAAATGAACAACCCTATGCACTGGTGTTCCTGCCTTTGAGATATTTCAGATTGCATTTTGATCATATTGTATTGCTTTAGTAAATTAAAGGAATCGGAAGCAAAAAATAGGGAACTGTTGGAAGAGATGGAAGGTTTGAAGAAAAAACTGGAAGAAAAATACAGAACAGATTCAGGTAATTAGAGTTACTGTGTTTTAACAGAGTTTTAACACCACCTGCAATGTTGCCATTTAGCTAAGCCTGTTCTGCTTTGGGTTTTAGGTCTCAAACTTCCAGACTTTCAAGATTCCATTTTCGAATATTTCAACACTTCTCCTCTTGCACGTGATCTGACTTTCAGAGTGAGTGATTACATAAAATAACTATAGAAATGCGATAACTGAATTCTAGTTTGATTACATTAAAGTAACACTTGGGCACTATATATGGCACATTTGGATCTGGCGTATTAGCCAAATCAGTGTGACACAGAATTGGATGCGCTGTAGATGTCAGATTGCTTGGTGTAGAGAAGCTGGCACCTTTGGGAAATATTCCCAGAAGTTCACATTAATTATTTCCCATTTTAACTTCTTTGTTTAGGTTAATCTCAAACGTTTGGCTAAATAATATATATTCAGGGGTTTTTTGGAAAGGCTGGCACACCCTGTTACAAATAAGGGATTAAATGCTTTGCAGTAGAAGACGCTGGTTAATACAAGGAAAAGCGTTCATGCAGTTCAAGGAGTGTTTAAACAGATATGTAAAATTGTTGGCTCCAGATCTTAATGGAGTGGTTAGAGTAGAAGGAACTGGGAAGAGAATCAGAGGATCCACAGATGTTGGTGTAATAAGTTTATCATGACACACCCTCTGATCCTTAGAAAACTAATCATACAAATCACAGCTCCAAGTGGGCGTTTCATTTTAAAAGGTTTGTGCACTCCCTGAGGAAGCAGCTGTTAAATGCAACATTGAATCTCATTTCCTTACTTCATGAACTCTTGATCCACGAAGATTTTCTGGGTTGTTTTTTTTTTTGCAAAACATAGTTTAGGATAAAACCAAGAGTTTGAACAGGAAATAATAAACTGATATGTTTATGGAGCCAAGATAAAGGGACTCGGGTTAAAACCTCATAAATCTGGTTAGATTTTATATCTGAAATGTACACTCTCTATATTATTATTTTTTTCCAAATTGTCGCTGTTACTAAAAAGAAAGCTGATGGACGTGCTGTCATATTTGCACATACTTCATGTATGCGCTGTTCCCAGTCATAAAATGTTCACCCTGGCTTTCTTGCTGAAGCAGCAAGATGTGCTATATGGATGAGGTGGAGGGAAGAGAGAGAAACATGATACATGCTACTATCTGAATAATAATTTTTATTTACTGACTTTGATATCTTAAAACATGGCTTTAAAAAGTACCAGATATACTTGAAACAGTACCATGTAGAATATCAAGCCTGTAACTAAAAGACTCCATTCTACAGATCCTGCAATAAATATATAGTCGCTATGGAAATGCAGGTGGAATTTTCTGATGAATTACATTAAAATTGTGGATACTATACTTAATGACTTCCATTAACAATTTTTTCACATGTACTTAAAAGATAGTCCATGGGTTAATTTAGTTTGAATAAATATCATTTGCCTGTATAAAACATTTTATTTAGCTAGCCTACTAGTATTCTCTCTGAAGTTTTCCTGTGGGTGATAAGTGATCATTTTTATCCCTCATATCCGTTACAACAAAGGATTCTGTTTCTTCTTCGTCTACATCTTCTCTGCTAGCCTTTTGGGAAGAAGTAAGTTTTTGCTAGTAGTTTTGTCTCCTTATTTTGTTGTGACTTGTCATAGTAAAAATGGCCTTCTAAAACTAGATGTTTTACTTCCTTAACTTCTCTATAACTTAATCCACTAAATAGAGCTAGTTTAGTTTTCTTTTAATACCTCTTTACAGGCTTACTATTTTATATTTTGACTATCCGTATGGCTAAAGCTGAATCACACTTAGCATTTCTAAATAGTTCATCTTACATAATGGTACAATTTGATCTTAAATGGCCCAGCCCTACCAATCAATTCATAACAGAAAAAATAACAAATATCTGAACATACTTAGTGAGCTAACTGAACTTGAGCCATCTTCCTGTCTAAACTGGCGGGGAAGCGAATGATTCATTACTTGTTGCCTTTAGTGCTAATTACATCATTGATGTGAAGTCTAATCTGATGTTTGTTAATCATGATTTTCATGTTGTCCTCGGAGTACAGTAATACAGTTTCCTACTTCCACACCCAGCTGCTTTAGCTCTGGAATTGTAGCATACTTCCCCCTTGTGCTGGCAATTAGTAGTTGCTAATTTAAGTGTGGAATTAATAGAAGGCTTGTAATGGATGCTAGTCTTAAATTTTAGTGAAATATAAGATAATGTGATTAAGTAGATGTGATTCTTTTCATGACAGAGGCCAATCATTTTAAACAATTTTTAAAAAGTTTGTTTAGTGCTACTTTAAGAATTTTTAGTGTGGCAGAATTGCTGGCTGCTGTGTGCTGGGAAAATCCTAGTGTAGTAAGCTACCATGAGAAATAAGCTATTTTATGGATGATTGCCAGGCTTCTCAAACATCATTCCATACCTGCATGCAAGAGATTAGACACAGCCTTGCGGGGAGAAGGCGGCTGTTACGGCATTTGTGCTGCCAACTATGAGGTTTTGCATTTCAGTACTTCCAGCTTTACAGCCTTTCCATCAGGTGGCAGAGTTCATTTTGAAGAAAGATTTTTTTTTTATTATTATTATTAATTATTTTTTTCCCAGAGTGGAAAGTTGTTAGATGTATGTATACTGCATATAGAAATCAGCATTGTTTTTTGTTTCCATTATGTTGAGGTGCGAACAGTTTGTTCAGATCTGTGGTATCTAATGTAACATGTTTGCTGTCACTTTTGCAGACCAGTTCTATTAGTGAGCAGGAAACGCAGGGTCCAAAGTCAGAAGTTTCACCATCTACTTCAGTTGTAACTGCAGAGCAACAACAAGAAGTAAGAGAGCTGTTATTTTACCCTGAAGAGTAATTCACTAGAAAGTCTCTCTGTCTTGTTCATGATAAATACATATTGCAGCACTCATTATGAGGAAGCGGGATTGAATGTTGCTTATTTGCAATGTGTCAGTGTTAATTGTACCTGTTTTGAGGACAGTTGCAAATGAAACCTTTTTGCTGGCTCTGTGTATGTTGATGTACCTCATTTTCATATGTTTTCTGTATTGCTACTTGTTTGTTAGTGTGCAGGCTTTCCTGTGAGTGCTTTAAAATGTAATCTGTTTCTATTAAATCAGAATGGCGATGTTTATGACAATTAAATTTTGGATAATTTTCAAAAAAGAAAAAAATAAATTGGAAAACAATAAGCTTTACCACCCCAATCTTGAAACAAATTCTTGAAGCCTTATTTTGCTCAATTACAGTTTTTTGTGATTCAGGAACCAATTCGGCTTCAGAGGATGCCTGCTGCTCCTTCCCCCACCATTCAATCCATTTCTCTAGCTGTACCAAAGGTAGGGGGACTGTGCTAACCTTATTCTAAAGAACAAAGGAAAAAATATCATTTATAAGTTAGCCCTCCATGTTTGTTCTTGTCCTGTTTGAGTTTGTCGTGTGTGTGTGTGTTAGGTCTGTGTTTTTAATCAAATGTTTCTAAATGCAAGTTGATGGGTTTTGATTTGTCAAAAGGGATGACAAAAAGTAGTTGCTTGTAGGTGTGGGTTTGAGTGTCTTATGCAGTTGGAAATAAAACTGTTACTGTTGTCTTGCAGCACCTTTTACAAGCTGCAGTTACTTAAAAGAAGCCCAAGTTTCATAACGTACGCTCTGATGTACTGGAGGGTGGTGAAGGGAGATGCTTGCATTACATAAGTACAGAAAGTGAAAAGTTGTTTGTTTGTGTTTTTTGTTTTTTTTTTTTTTTTCCTGAACGTATCTTTCAGCCTAAAGCTCACCAGCTCAATATCAAGTCATTCACAAGCCCTACTCAGTGTAGTCATTGCACCTCTCTTATGGTGGGATTAGTTCGACAAGGTTATGCCTGTGACGGTGAGTCAGTTAAACTTTTTATATTTCAGCAAGTCCCTGAAAAAATTATCCCAAAACACTGATTTATTTTAAGGCAACTGTTTCTTTGGGGAGGGAATAAAAGAGAGGGGTGGCTGCCACTGAATGGTTCGTTCTTTTGCATCATCATCAGTCAAAGAATTAATATAAGCCCTAATGGTTCCCTTTCATATTACTAATTAATTCTGCTACCATTAGTGCAGTTGTAATGTGAATTGGGGGGGGGAGGCGGGGAATGCATGACTGTTTTCTGTTTCTGTAGTGAAGCAGACTACGGGAAGGCTCTGGTAGGATGAATCTGAGTCTGTCTATTTTGTGCTATCCTGATCATAAACCCCCCTTTGTTGGGAGGACCATTTGCTAGGCTTTTTGGCCTGTAGCCTGTCTTGCTGTCCATTGGTTTTTATTTTAAATGCTTTCTCTGATGCACTTGTCAATATTGAGTTCCAAGTTTGAGTATATGGAGGTATTTTTATTTGAAAATACTTACGTGTATCTTGATTAGACACATGAACTCAGTAAGTAGCCCACAAATCTGTTGAAGACGCTGCAGTATAAATAACCTTATTGTATTTCTCTGTCTAGCTTAGTTCTTGCTAGTGACACTCTCCACTGACACCTTCAGTATCATATTCAGATTGCCTCATCTGCCCTTCAGGGCTTTTTTCCTGGCAGATTTTCTGGTGGCAGTTTTTCCCCAGGAGTACCTATTGCTCTGCCAGCACTTGCCCTGGGGCTGTCTTCTGTGTCCTGTTGCTGACAGTTCTGAACTCTTTATTTTGCATCTCTTCCTGCAAGTTTGAAACGGTCTTTTTCTCTTAGCGTAGCTATCAACTTCACTCTTTTTTTTTTTGTGTGTGTATTTTGATTGAGCTCTGCATCATTAGTTTTCTAGTTTGCCTCTTCTATTCCAGATCTTGAAAGCTACAGAAAAAAATAGAATCACATTGACATAAGAACAGAGATGACACCAGTAGAACAAAACTTTGCCATTTTCCACTCCCAGTCACTTGCCTTTTCCTAGTTCCTCCTCTTTTTAATGCTGGAGGCTACAGCAAAATACAGCTCCATTTCCAGAGGCCTGTGGAACTGGCTCTATCCTGTGGATTTTCCCTATTCTGCTACCGGTGTGCCTTGATATGCACAAACCCAAATAGTTGTTGCCTCCTGAAAGAGCTGAATTTGTTAATCTGGTCTTGGGGAGCACCTACAGCACTTTGCATGCATGACTTTTTGGTAACCCCTGTCCTCCTGGGAGCAGCTGAAAGAACAAGCCAGGCAGCCTGCTCTGGGCTGCCCTCTTTCCTGGCGGTTCCCTCAGGCATCCTGAGGAGGAGGTTTGTAGCCCGGTCTGTGGCTCTAGCAGAAGCAGGCTGTTTCCAGGTCTTCTGGAATCCTTTGGCCCTTCGTAATTACAGGACTAGATGTGCACAAGGTATCTGCCAGATGCCCACTTCTGAGAATATGGTTAGGAGGAAGCACAGGATGGAGCCCAGTGCCGTGCCACTCTCCCGCTGCCTTCCCAAGCCTGCTGGTAGCAACAGGGAAGCTGGGACGGACCAGGCAAAATCTCTGTGGAAGCATCTGGCCCATAAACGGTGGGTCAGATGCCTCGATATAACATGTTAATTTATTCCACAGAATCTGTAGTCTGTCTTATGTGAAGTGGCATGTAGTCTGAGTTTTTTCTGTGTAGTGCTTCTGTGTGAAGGGCTGTATAGACAAGAGACCTAGAGACTTCTGTCCCTTGCCGGTGTGGCACGAAGTGGTACAAAGCAGTGTAAATGGTAAGAAAGGATTCAATGATTAGTGTAGATGTTTGCCCCTTATTTGAACTCTGAGATAGATAGAGATATATATATGCCCCTTTCACCACACAGTGTTTCAGTCCTTGTCCTGTGGTTTTTACTTTATTATGCTTTCAAGTCCATTGCCTGTGTTTAATAGCTTAACCCTTTCTGGGTTTTTTTTTGGTCAGTTTAGTTTTACTTTGGCTTTGCAGTATTCTTGCATACTTGGATCAAATTAAACACCTACTATATTTATCTTTTCTCCTATCACTGCCTCGTGATTTTTGATATTCCTCCTTTATTAATATTTTTTCTCTTCTGTGACTGGGTTAGTTGCTGCTTAACACCAGTGAGGCTGACCAACTCCTTTTCCTTTTGGAAAATGCTTTCATAAATTGCATTGAAATGTGGACTTAGTTCCTGTCCTTTATGGAAGTAATAGGCTTAAAAGAGAAAATGAAAGCACTTTGGAGAGTCTCATACAATATCTAGGTGTGTTCACTCCTTTAGCGTAGTGGGCTACTGCAATACTTGACTGCCAGTTTCAGTGTGGTTAATTAATTTGCTGAGCGTTAAGGGTAGACTACGTTAATCTCCTGTTATGATTGACTCATACACGCATTTCACTGTGAATTTTCTCTTTTGTACTTAGTGTGTTCATTTGCATGCCATGTTTCCTGCAAGGATAGCGCACCTCAGGTCTGCCCCATACCCCCTGAGCAAGCCAAAAGGCCTCTTGGAGTAGATGTGCAAAGAGGAATAGGAACCGCCTATAAAGGTTATGTCAAGGTAATAGTCTTTTGTTCTTGGACAAGAGAAGAAAGCTAAACTTCACTTGCAGCTATGCAGCTTGGAACCTCTAAGTATGTTTAAACAGATCTCCTAAATTGTGCTAAAGCCTTAAGGCTTTGTGTGCCATCTGTGTAACTTATTTAACCTTCATTGCTTTAGATGTGGGAGAAACGGTTGGTTTTACTACAAGAGCTAAAGGTTAGTAGATTAGTAGCTACAGTGTTCGTAAGCAGCAGGGGGGCCGGAACCAAGCGTGCTTTAAGGAAGAATTTCTGTCGTTGATGTAAGCATAATGTAAACGGTAAACTGTCCTGCCTTTTTGGCATTTGTGGAACACACAAGCCCCATTGTTTGTCCTAATACTACCTAATATATTTATTAAACTGTAACAGGGAATGGTTGAACTTAAGGGAGGAAAAATGATTGCTTGATTACTTGACATTTTTCACTCCATTTTGAAGGGCAAGTAGAACGTGTTCTAATTCCGTTGATCTAAGTATAAGCTTTTCTAAATGTCCCTGCTTTCTATGTCTACTACATGTGCTTACATTTAATAAGCAATCAGTTATTTATACGCAGGTCCCAAAGCCTACAGGAGTTAAGAAAGGGTGGCAGAGGGCTTATGCAGTTGTCTGTGACTGTAAACTGTTCTTATATGATGTGCCTGAAGGAAAATCCACCCAGCCTGGAGTTGTTGCAAGTCAAGTCTTGGATCTCAGGTTTGTATTATTATGACAGAGTAGAAATCCTCTGTATTTTTTTCTTAACAAGAATACTTATTTATAGTACACAAGAAACTTTAAGATAATGAAAGCTCTGGTCTCAGACGACCTGTGTGTTCTGTATGTAGACTGCAGATAAATTTAGGCTGAATGAGTTGGCTCAACAAGTCATTTAAGTGACTTTATAGTCACACTACAATCACTAGTGTTTACAGTATTAACATGCTTCTTCCTAGAATTTCATAGGCACGCATGCAAAGCAAATAGATTTTGGTAGATTGTTTTTTCCCCTGCACTCTGTCCTCAGCATTGAGTCACAGTTCATCCCATAGCCAGTAGTTTCAAGAACGTCAGAAAAACTGAAGTAGTCCTCAGAAAAGCACCAACTAATTTACAGTGCAAGTAGCTCTGACCCTGCCTTCTCACAGGAGTCATTTTCTCATAATGAACCATTTGAACCACTGAACACTGTCTACAAAAGATCTGAAGCTTTACATTGATCAGTGTAACCAAGAAGTTTTATTATTTCAATTTATGGGAATATCAAAAAAGCATTATACCTTTTAATGTTACGGCACCTTCTGTCTCTGTTAAATATAAAGTTTGCAGTCACAAGCACCTTGATTTATATTTTTTCCAGACAGTAGTACTGTGGGGTTGCACCAGTACTGCTGTTCAGTTCTCACATTTATTGTCTGAGAACCGTCAGTGTCAGCTCTCTCTGACATGCTGGCAGCGGGAGCAGAAGCATGGAAGTATTGCAAATAACAGCGTCGACATCAGTCCATTGCTTGAAGCAACTCAGCCAGATATTATACCAACTGTCCCATGCTTTATCTGCTTATTGTATCTGCCTCTTTGAGTCTGTCTTCTGAGGATTCTTAGATGTTTTAATAGACGTTAACCACCACGGCTATGAATTCTAGCATGGGCAAGTTTCAGGCATTAGTGTCATCTTTACACTAAAATTGGCAATTATGGTGATGAACGTGGTCAAATTCAGTTTAAAAAGGCTTGTGTAGACAAGCCCTCTGGGGTGGAGCACTCTAAAATGCAGAAGTTGTTCTGATGTCTGTTTATTTTACTGTAATAGAGAATAAAATCTAGCTGTTTTGAAAACCCTTATTTGAATCCCACAAACTATAATTATGTTGCCAAGAGCTTTTTATGTGATTTTTCTTTTTTTCCAAAGGCCCCTCTCTTGGTACACATTGAGGTATGAATTATTCATTTCTAATGTGTCTGCTGGGCTGGAAGAGCAATATTCTTGCTGCTAATTGTAGAATAGGTGTGGTTGGTAAACCAAGACTACACAAAGCCACCCCACTTAACTTCAGGTGGACTGAGTTACACGTACTGAGTGCTGTAGAAACATAATTAAAGCTTGTGAGTTGTTTGGATCAAGGATGGTTAGAGCATATCAAAGCAGTGATGGCAGTTGTGACCTCTGTGCGGTATTAGGAGATTGCAGCCTATTGAAACAGTTGTGATATCAATTAGATTTTGTTGAATAATGTTAGTGTGTGCGTGTATGTGATTCTTTTGCTCTCTTTCTTACTAGAGATGAAGATTTTTGTGTGAGCTCTGTCCTAGCATCGGATGTAATACATGCAACTCGTAAAGACATCCCTTGTATATTCCGGGTAAGGCCTCCAATTTACTCTTAAAAGAAAATACAAGTTAAATACCAATGTTTTGTTTTGATAGAAAAGTACATTATCTATCTTTAATGTTTATTAAGTTATGCAGAACTATAAGGATTTACAAGGGGTGCTGAAATGTGTAGAAGAACAGTATGATACTCCTCTTACAACTGAATTGTAAAGAGCAAAGTTCTCCTTCTTTTGCTGCTTCCTTGTATATGAAATTTGACTTTTTTATTTTCTTGATCATCAGTTCAGTGTATTTTTGTCTTCCATTGGTATTACCAGATCCTGTTTTTTCTTTCTTAGCTTTGGAGAACTCTTGCTTTAGGAACTGATGCTCTAACAGTGTAGGCTGAAGCTGGGTTGCGCTCACTGATTCTAGATTGCTATTTATTGTCTTGTATAACAAAACACATTTGAAATTTCAGTTTCCTTAACTTCATATTTAAGTATAGTATGCAAAATTTAAACTATGATAAAATAATTAGCTTAGTTATAATCCTCTTTGATATATGTTCTGAATGCTGCATTTAGTTTTTAACAGCAGGAACTTCTTTCCTAGGTTTTATGTGAATTATATTTAATCTGGAATTTTAAAATATAGAGAAGAGTACGTTAGTAGCCAATATCTGTATTTTTTCCGCATTTGACTGAGTGTAAGATGCCACCTTCAAAAGACTGAGGAGTGGTGGTACTTCAAATGGAAAACAATAGCTGAAGTCTGGTTTGGTTTTGTTTTCGACTTTAGAAATATTATCCATTATGCCTCCATCCATCTTTAAAAGATTAATGCTTAGTTACAGTTTAGACATGAACAAAGCTTGATGCAGAATAGTAAGAACTATGAGGAACTGCAGACTACTCAGTTCTTTTCATGCTGCTTTTCACTTTCATCTTACTTCTGGAGTTCACTTTGACATCCTTTGACATCCTCTTGTCCCAAGTTTACTTTCAGATATATTTTATCTTTAAGATGAATGTTATTGCTTAATTCACTCTTTCAGGAAGTGTATGTTGCATGACCACATCGTGCATCTTTTTAGTGATTTTTTTTTTTTTTTTTTTTAAATCAAGGCATATTGGCTAAAGGTGTGTTATTCCATGTACGAATATTTACAGCCTTCAGTTTTGCACTTTTTGGTGCTTTTTTTTCTGTTTAATTATTGTTATTCTAAAAGTCTGTTGTGAGGGCTGATGCTGCCTGGTGGCTTGTTCATCTGTGACTGAAAGCATAGTTCCCATGACCTCATAAACCCTTCAATCTCTTCATACAGGACACAAAAACTAATATTAAGAATTACTAAGTGTATACTTTAGGCAACAGAAAGTTCCTGGATAGTTTTTTCTATTCAGAATACATTCTGCTTTGAGATCTATAGGATGATTTACCTGACAATTAAGTGAAGCCATATTGATTTTCTTCTTACGTGTGACATGGGAGAATGCAGTACTTCAGTCTCAAAACACTGCTTTCACTGAATCACAGAATGGTAGGGGTTGGAAGGGACCTTTGGAGATCATCTTGTCCAACCCCCCTGCCAGAGCATGTTCACCTAGAGCAGGTTGGACAGGAATGCATCCAGGTGGGTTTTGAATATCTCCAGCGGAGACTCCACAGGCTCTCTGGGCAGCCTGTGCCAGTGCTCTGCCACCCTCAAAGTAAAGAATTTCTTCTGCCACCCTCAAAGTAAAGTATTTCTTCATGTTGAGATGGAATTTCCTCTGTTCCAGTTTGTGCCCATTGCCCCTTCTCCTGTCGCTGGGCACCACTGATAAGAGCCTGGCCCCATCCTCTTGACACCCACCCATTAGCTATTTATAAGCATTGATGAGATCCCCCCTCAGTCATCCTTTCTCCAGGCTAAACAGACCCAGGTCTCTCAGCCTTTCCTCATAAAAGAGGTGCTTCATTCCCTTGATCATCTGTGCATCCCTCTGCTGGACTCTCTCCAGTAGTTCCCTGTCTTGGGCTGGGGAGCCCAGAACTGGACACAGTACTCCAGATGTGGCCCCACCAGGGCAGAGTAGAGGGGGAAGATAACCTCCCTCGACCTGCTGGCCACGCTCTTTATAATGGACCCCAGGATACCATTGGCCTTCTTGGCCACAAGGGCACGTTGCTGGCTCATGGTCAACTTGTCCATCAGGACTCCCAGGTCCCTCTTAGCAGAGCTGCTCTCCAGCAGGTCAGCCCCTAACCTGTACTGGTGCATGGGATTTTCCTCCCTAGGTGCAGGACCCTACACTGGCCCTTGTTGAACTTCATTAGGTTCCTCTCTGCCCAACTCTCCAGCCTGTCCACATCTCTTTCCTCCAGTGCTTTTAATGCAGATATGATGTGCTCTCGGACAAACATTTTGAAAAGTAGCAAAATCAAAATCTAGAACTGATCATAGCAATGCTATTGGGTTTAAATGTGTCTGACTCAGAAAGCATGTATGTAATTTCCAATAAGTTATTAAAAGATGGTCGGGGGAGGGATCAGGACAAATTATGGCATGCCACTGAAATTCCAGTTCAGAGCAGGAAGGAGCCGTTTACTGCCTTGTAGGAAAGGAATGTAGAGTTCCTTGCCCGTATTTTAGGATTCAGAATGATTAAGCAAGATTGGGTATTTTTAAACAAAACCGCTGAGGCTTGTGCATTTTTTCAAAGCACTGTGGCCATATTAGCTGTCTGCTGTGTTGCATACCCCACAGGTACATCATCGCATTGTTATGAAAAAGCGTGTTTTACTTTCGCAGTTCTGTGAAGTATATCGTACTGACAAAAAGGGCTTTTATTACTTTTATTAATTTCACTTTCTCTGTCTGTTAAAAGGTGACAGCTTCTCTCTTAGGTTTGCCTTCCAAGTCTTGTTCTCTACTGATCCTGACAGAAAATGAGAATGAGAAGAGAAAGTGGGTTGGAATCCTAGAAGGGTTGCAGTCTATCCTGCACAAAAACAGACTGAAAAACCAGGTTGTGCATATTCCTCAAGAAGCCTATGACAGTACACTGCCTCTTATTAAAGCAAGTTTAGCTGCTGCTATTGTAGGTATGTTTGTTTAAACTTTCATAAGTCAGAGAGAGTTGTTGGAGCTTTTAGATGGGCTTCTGTAATGAGAGCACTGACACCTTGAAATAAATTCCTCAGCTGAATTCCTTTATAGGAATTTAATAATGGGGGGAAGATGCTAATCTTGTATTGATATTCAAATTTCTTCATCCACTCAGAGCAAATAGTACTGCTTAGTTGTGTAACAGGTTGTTTCAGCAATACGGTATGTATCTTGTATAGCATGCTTTTGACAGGCTGCATCAACTTAAGCAAAATTGATTTGCTGTTGAAAATCTGTTTGTCTAGAATTTTTTCCAGCTGTTCGAAGCAAACAGTGTGTTTTAAAGATAAGATTAAGTATAGCTGAATTAATAGCCTTTTTCTTTATCCTTTGTGGTTCAGATCGAGATAGAATAGCGATTGGTTCAGAAGAAGGACTGTATGTGATAGAGGTGACCCGTGACGGTAAGTTAGGCTATAATGCATGCAGTAATTAAATACGAAATACGAGCTCCATAACTTCTAGTGCTGTTAGAATATAGGTTACACAACAGCCCTTCATGTAAAGTAAGTATTAAGCACTCAGTTAATTGATGAGAAGGAAAAGTGAGTATGAGATATAAAAACTAATTCAGTCATTATCATTACATTCAGTTGACTGGCTGAAATTAAAGGCATGGGTTACTGGGCATATTCTGACACATTCTCACCTTAACTGTGTTCCCACAGTAGGAAGCAAAATGCTTCAGCACACAGAGCACGCACAGCACACGTAGCAGCCGTTGATGCACAGTGAATAATTATCAGGCACTTACTAAATAGAACTTGAATTGAGTGAGGAAAAACTTGACATGGGAACAGGCTTGCTCCAACCTGCACCGTCAGAGGACTTAAACTGCCATGATACTGCCATGAACATGATGATCACTGTCCGTTTCTTCCAGAAATTTGACAACCAGTCATACTCTGTGTCAGCCCAGTGATGGCCAAAGCAAATGCCTTGCTTGCCCCTTTTCATTGTCTCTTTATTTCTCTGACCCCATGCTTCCTCCTAAACCTGCTTTTTCCTTTCTGTTCTTAATACACTCTGCCCTCCACTTTGGGAAAAGCGGGATCAGGTTAGCCTCTTCTTTCTGAAGACTTACTGTGTCCATTCCAGAAATTCGCACAGAGCGTGCTCCAGGTACCACAGCAAAGCGTATGCTCCGCAAGCACTGGGCAGCACAGGCGTATCCCTCTGTCATTGAATTATTATCAATTAGCTAGGGCCTAAGGGAAGCGTTTTTCCCTTTGAGCTGATGTACTGAGCACAAATACAAATAACAATAGGAGACATGCCTTGGTATGGTGGGGGAAGTGTGGAGGCCGAAAGGATTACTAGCTCAGGAGCATGGGGATTGTTTGGGGCCAATGCATACAAAATGCAATTTTAAACATGGAAAAGCAAAGAGCAAAGCTGGTTAATTTTGCCGTCTGCTTCGAAAATAAAATACTCTTATTTTGAACAAACAAATGAACAAAAAAACGAAACACCTAGTTGAGTTAAACTGAATTTATAGAATTAATATATTTCTAAGAAGCAGTGCAGATTTAAAATACAATAACTTACTACTATTTGTCCTCTTCCAAGTTACCACAGGAAATATTAGTTATTTCTTTCTCTCTGACTTAAGAGGCGCCAAACATACCTTGTGAAATCCATGTTTTCTTATAACTCCCGAGGCACTCTAGTCTTAGCACTCTAAATCCGTACTTTTTTGTGGTATAAGAGCTAACAGCCTTGTCTGATAGAATTGTTTCTAACAAAATACCTAATGCTTTCTTCATCTGTATTTATAACCTCTGAGCTTATGTTCTTCTGATGTCTTCAACTATCTGGGAGTTGAGGTCACTGATACAGATTTGTAAAATTAAAAGGTGCCTGGGTCCCTTTTCCTACTTTGGAAAAATTACTGGGACCCTCCAGAAATATCCATTTGACTGGTTTTAGTCATTTTCATTCAAATTTCAAAAAATAAATTTTGTCAAGTTCAGACTTGATGGAAGAATTTGAATTTTCCTTTTTCAATGCAGTTTAGTTTGTGGCTATCTGTAATTTGGATTGCAGTCATGCTAAAACTTGAGTTTCAATGTAAAATAAAGCAGTGATTACAGGTTTTCAAAGACTTTCAAAATCAAATGAAGTCAGGGATGTGGTTTTGGGGCAAAAAGCAAAATGTTATTGCTTCCTCTTGCTTAGAATAAGCCATTCCGCAATACCAGGAGAAACTGCTTTATACACAGAGACAGCAGATATTTGAAATTCTTTTTAGCAGTAATAAATGCCATTCCTTTGAGTAAACTTCCAGTGGTCACCATTCTGTAAGTTCTTAAATATAAACATAACTTTGGACACAAGTAATTCCAGAGATTCCAGTACAGCTTCTTGCATACAAGCAAATCATACATTTAATTTGAAAGGTCATTTCATAAAGGAATGATTATCTGCATCACCGTGTCATATGTAAATGTGAAAATGAATTATCAATTTTGGTTTTAAGTTAAAAGATGTTTTGCAGGAGTTTTCTATGGCCAGTGTGTTAATAGCATTTTTATAAATTGTAATCTTTTTCATTTTATGGCAGTTGTAATTTTCAGTGTTAATTAACTGCCAGCTGCTTATATCAAAGGCCTTTGGTCAGAATATCACTTAGTTTTTGACAAATAAACTAAACTGTAAGCTAGTGTTGGAGCTAGGGGAAAAAAAGAAATCTTTTCTCTGTGGCAAAGTTCCAGCGGCTGGTTGTTTCATAGAACAGTTCTTCAGACACATCATCTGTTTGTGCAACTGGGGGGACACCACAAAAGCACTTGGGTTTGTGAGCTAAACAATGAAGTCTTCTCATAAGCTTACAAAATTTGGTAACTTGGCTAGGCTGCTCAACTGTTACTGAAAAATACATATAATTTCCAGTTAATATTTCTTTTCTTATTTTCATTCGCAAATATTTTGAACGCGTTCAGCTAACAGAAAAATGAAAGTGATATTTTAATACAATTGGCTTATGCATTTTATATATTATGTTTCCTGGTTTGGAATTGCCTAGTCTCTTGTATTTGTACCCCATCACTGCTTTCTTAAAAGTGCCAATATAGACACAATCCCAAAAGCAGAACACATTGTACCTAGCCTGATTAACTGCCTCTATCTTAACCCAGCTTTAAAAAAAACCCTTTGAAATAGTGAAGACTCCCCTTCCATAGGTGACCTAACCAGTCTTTACCATGAGAAGGCTTTTGTTGGTGCCCATCCTAAATATCTCCTCACGCAGCTTAAGCGCATTCCCATTTACGCCAGCACACACAGCATTTTTTGCTTTTCTCTATAGGTATTTAACAGCCACTTACTGTATGGCTTTTGTATTTGGCTGAGACATTTGCCCACAGTACAGCATTTTGTATCCTCAGGTATCAGCATTAAATGCTTTATATTTCTTCTCTGTGTTCTGCTAATTTGGTCTTCCTGTGTAATTTACTGAAGATGCTGATGTTTTTCCTGAAGAAAAAACAGTTTCAGAAGATACAGCATTTTACAGTGTATAGTTAGTACAGATACTATTATCTGAAATTTTTTCTCCATTTGCCCTAGATGTTAAGCAGCCTTTTACTGCAAAGTGTTGCTGAAGCGAGACTTTATATCCATAGTGAGAATTACAGGAATGCTTTATTTCATTGTTTGTTCTGAGAATTAATAACGGAGCGTTGAACATGTGTAATAAGTGCTCTTTCTTATCTGGTATGTGTCTGTGTTTAGATTCGTTTTCAGACATCAGTATGTAACACTGCAGCGTTTCCAGGCCCCACGGTTTCCTTGTTTAACTTACGGCAGCTCGTTTCCTTTGCAGTGATAGTCCGAGCTGCTGACTGCAAGAAGGTGTACCAGATAGAGCTTGCTCCCAAAGAGAAGATTATCATCCTCATCTGCGGTCGGAATCATCACGTTCACCTTTACCCCTGGGCCTCTCTGGATGGGTCGGAAGGAAACTTTGACATTAAGCTTGCAGAAACTAAAGGCTGCCAACTGATTACAACTGGAACACTAAAGAAGAGTTCTTCGACTTGTTTGTTTGTGGCTGTCAAACGACAGGTTTTTTGCTATGAAATTCACAGAACTAAACCTTTCCACAAAAAATTCAGTGAAATTCAGGCTCCAGGAACTGTACAGTGGATGACAGTGTTCAAGGACAAGCTCTGTGTTGGCTACCAGTCTGGGTTCTCTCTGTTGACCATCCAGGGAGATGGACAATCTATAAACCTGGTAAATCCTAATGACCCCTCGCTTATCTTCCTCTCACAGCAGTCTTTTGATGCCCTTTGTGCTGTGGAGCTCAGTAATGAGGAATACCTGCTTTGCTTCAGCCATATGGGAGTATACGTCGATTCGCAAGGTCGAAGGTCACGCATGCAGGAACTAATGTGGCCTGCAACTCCTGTTGCCTGTAGTATGTATATGTTTTTCTGTTGCCATATCCCTGTTGCTGCTTTACTTGTCTAAAAATAATCGGCATTGTATTCTATTTTGCTTTGGTTTGTCTTGCAATATCTACAGTTTAAGTTTTGACGAGTTAACAGGATACATAGTTCTTGCTGATGGTAGTTTTGGACTTGGCGATCTCCTGGGCTGAGATCCTGGACACCGCAAGAAAAGAAGCTCTGTCTTGTTAACAGGACACAGAAGAAAAAGTAATGGAATGGAAAATAATTTTTACGGAGTGTAGTCCTGGATGGAGGACAGTGTAAGACTACTGGTCTGTGAAATTCTGTAAAGATTTTTGCTCCCCTAGAGAGTGTAAATGTTGGTTGTCTGTAGGATGTCTTCTGTGACCTGTACTCCAAGTACAATAGAAAGCTGAAGATGAAACGTAACTGCGACTCTAAGGGTTTGTAAAGATAACAAAATAAGAGGTAAAAATATTGCTTTTGGCAGAACTGGTGCAATTTTTCTCCTATTGGTTTTATTTTTAGGGGGAGAATTTTCAAAAATAATATAGGCAGGTGGAGGGTAATTTTTCAAGCGCTCTGCTCTTTTCGGGCACGTTGGTTTATCAGCTAGTTAGGACAGAAGCACATGTGGAGCGCTTTTCAGTATTCAGTAGTCAAAGGCAGTTCATGGTAAAACCAGGATTTCTATTTGGAGCTCAAACAGCAATTAAAATGTTTTGAGTGATTGAAAGCAAGAGATAGCTTTTTGTTTAAATAGTACACCAGGCAGTTAGGTGCTCATTGGTTTGATCATGCCAGCCCCTAACAGCAGTTTGTTTAATTTTAATTGTCTTGAAGTGGAATTGTTTGCTTGCTTTACTCTGACCTAGTTCTGTACAGAAGTCTGAAACGAAGGCCCAAGGAAACAATGTGGTTGCAAATTTACTTTAAAGTGCCATTAGCCAAAGCTAATGTTTCCTTTTCCTTTATCAGCTTTACAGTTTTTTGCATTTCAGCAAACTAGACACGATAGTTAATTGTTTTGTGTGTTATTATTAGAAGCTGTTCTTACTGTAAACTATTTTATAACATTCTTGTATGTGCAGTCCTGAGTGGCGTTGGCCTAGGACCATTTTTGTAGGAAGAGCAACTTTGTCCACTGCCAAAGGAAACTGGATTACTTTCCTTTACATTAGCCTTGGCCTCCCTCCTCAGTCCTGGTGTCTGTCACTGGTAATGGTGGCGTTTTTTAACCGTCCCATCAGGAGATCGTCAAAGTGGAAATAGTTCTCCCCCGGTTGCAGTTACTGCTGTGGTAAAGGACCACGTTGCAGGAAAGTTTTAGGGTATGATGGAGCACTTGCCTCTAGGGCATTCGGTCCCCTCCTGCTAGGAGAGGCCGAGGTGTGCGCTAACGCAGTCAGCTCTGTTCTCTCGGGTGGCCCGTCTAGGTTGCAGTTAAACCAGCGTAATGTGCCGGTTCTGTGCTGAGTCAGCATAGGTGTTGTGGGGCTGCTTAGCTTGAGTACGGCGCAGTGCAAAGACTTGGAGCCAGCAGGTCTCGAAGCCGTAGTGTGGGCAAGCCCAGTACAGACACTGACATGTCTCTCTGGGAACCAGTTGAGATCTGATCAAGCTCGTCAACTCTTACTGGTAAGTGCTGGCCTTGGCTACCAGCTGGCCAGGCAGAAGCAGGTGGTATTTCTGTCTGATGTTCACTGGTCTCCCTTGATGTGGACATCCAAGTCAACCATGACCCTATATAATAAATACTGAACCATAAGTCACTTCTGGGATACATATTCATGATAGCTGTCCAGGCTCTCTGTGAACAAGTTTACAAAATAGCACCATAACCATTACTTCAATTCTTCTAAGATTCTGTAATGTATTTGGTGTCCTACTGGCTTATCTTCCTTTTGTTTATTGAAGCAGCTCTTTTCTCTATTAAATCCCATAAATTTTTAGTAAGTGCTCTTACATAAGGACACAGTCTTTACACGAGCAAAAGCATGTTGATATGAAGCTCTAGGGATCTCTGCTTTTCATTTTACCTAAAATAAACTTGTTTGTGGATACCCTTTATGCTTTAAAAAAAAAAAAAAAAAAAAATTCAGAAGAGAAAATTGGTTGTGGGCTGTAAGCATTGTGACACTTTTTCTGTTAACCTGATGAAAGTGACCCCTACGTGAATATCTAAAGCTAGATGATTGTTAGCAAAAGAGGAAGGAACTTGAGAACAGATCCGTATCATGACTTTATGACCCACCTCACAGATGGTGGCCCTCTCTTTTTCCCTGCACACAGCAGATGTATAGTTAGTTTGCTGCTTCCGAAATGAAGTAATCTGCATCTGTAGAAAAGCTAGCTGCTGAGTTCCTACCAAGTAGCAAATTTGTATGCATCTGAAAACTTCAGATGCCGTTTTGCAATTTCATGAAGTCATAATTTGAAGTTTAAAAATACAGAAGGGGTCAAATTTATATCTTTCCTTGATGCCAACAGTTGTCGTTAGCAAATCTGTTATCACAAAAATATCTATTTGAAAGTGGGGCTGGGAAAAAGTGTTTTAAAGTGTATCTTGCACATAGCGGACAACTTGTAACTATTGAAATGTGCTCAAATATATGTCAGTTCTGGACTACTTGAAACCACATTAGGATTTTCTGCTTGTTTTTAATTACGCAGGTTGCAATTCTTCATACGTAACAGTGTATAGCGAGTATGGTGTTGATGTATTTGATGTTAACACAATGGAGTGGGTCCAGACTATTGGTCTGCGAAGGGTGAGTAATTTTCTTTGAATATAGAACTTAATTGGGTTAATTCCAAATGAGATGTTTCTTCACAGCGTGTGCTAGGCTTGAGTTAATTCTCTGCCTCCTTGCACAAAACAGATCAGACCATTAAACATGGACGGCACACTGAATCTCCTTAACTGCGAGCCACCAAGACTAATATATTTCAAGAACAAGCTTGCAGGTGAGTACTGACTGAGCACGGGGCGAAATGGGAAAATGACACGAAGCTAACTGGGTGATTTTAAGCAATGTTACCTTTGCATGAGATGAAACTTGTATTGGATGCATCTGGGTCAACGTGTACCTGTGTATGTGAAATTGCATTGTGATATTACAGCAGGAGCTGTCCTCAGTGTACCAGAAACATCTGACAACAGCAAGAAGCAAATGCTTCGAACTAGGAGCAAAAGAAGATTTGTGTTTAAGGTTCCTGAGGAAGAGCGATTACAACAAAGGCGGTAAGAATTTAGTCGTGGTACGTAACTTAAAACACATGATGACATGCAGAGACTGGGAGTGCTGATAGTAAAAATCACTCTGTTCTTCTAGGGAAATGCTTAGAGACCCTGAGCTAAGGTCGAAGATGATTTCTAACCCAACGAATTTCAACCACGTGGCTCATATGGGACCAGGAGATGGAATGCAGGTTCTCATGGACCTCCCACTGGTAAAATACATTTAAAAGGGAGGGAGGTGTATGTACATTTGTTCTTGCTCAAAAAACTGTGAAGATGAGCTGTATGGGGTTCAAGTATTATCTCTGTACCAAAATCTTCTTTTAATCATTTTGAGAAAGGTGAACCTTCCTGATGTGCAATGCTTCTAAATCCTGTGTGAGGAAGTACTGTTAGCTGACTTATGAATGAGACACTGAAAGAAATAGATATCACTGCCAGGAGCTTGTTAGTAGTTTTGTAAATAATCAGTCTCTCCTCCTTCCTTTTTCTTGTTTGTCGTCTTAAAATAACAGAAAGAGTTTCCTTCCCCCTCATCCTCTTGACAATCTGCTCTGATATCACTCCAACAGGCTTTGAGCACGTCTGTCACATGAACCCTATCTCTGCTGAAATCTTTCTCCAGAGTGACCTTTCCTCACTGCCAGGCTCCCCTCTGCTTTCTTCCTCTTCCTGTCCCTCCTCTGCTTCCCTAGCAAGGGTAGGAGTAGCTACAAACTGGTAGGAACTGGAACGCTGTGCTTGTGGCGCTTTGCCAGTTATAGAGCAAAAACAAGCCGGGGGGAAACTAATGCTGTGGAGGTACCTAAAATGCATGTAAGCTTGTAAGCTGCAGTGCTTTGGGGCATTATTTTGATTTTGGATTTGACAAATAACGGCATTTTGTGAGATATTTTAGTGGTAAATCCATGAGAGGAAGGTGCAAAGGTATGCTTTTATGTTCTGTACCTTCCATTTTATAGCTGCTAGTCAGGCTTCCTCTTGTCCTCCTCAGCTAACCCCAACGAGGGTAATGCATTTGTCCTTTCAGCA
>NW_009649864.1:3629644-3658571 GCF_000708025.1 Charadrius vociferus | reverse complement strand
GCAGGAGGAGGAAGGAAAGCAGAGCTGTTGCTACCGTCCCTGCCCCTTCGTAGTGGGTTTGCTGGCTGACAGGTTGCAGTGGCTGCTATGGGGCTTAGTTCTTTCTCTGTCTTTCTCAGGGTTTGTGTCTGTTACTGAAAATATGTGGATGTGGTCAAGTAAGTTCAGAGTTTTTCTAACAACACTGGGTTGTAATAGCTTCAAAAGCACAGTAAAGTTTTCATGAGTAACAACAACTCGTTGGATAGCTTTTGTTGCCGGCTAACAAGGTGTTTCATTTCAACTGTAGAGTGTCCTACCTGCTGCACAGGATGAAAAACCGTGTCCATCTACAGCAAACCTCTCACGACAGCAGCAGCAGCAGAGAAACAAAACCTACATTTCATGGCCATCTTCAAGTAAGGCCAGAAGCAAGCTTCTCAGTTCTGAGCTGTAATTTACGGCTTCAACAAGAGGTGTAAATCTGCCTTTCTTCCTTCTTTCTCTACAGGTGGCAGTGATGTGGGAGGAGCCATGCCTTCCCGAAGTATGTCTGATCCTGACCAGGAGTTTGACAAAGAGGTAAAGTAGCTTTAATTATATGGAGACTAATGATACCCTGTTGCCACAGTTTGTTTTCTTTTTCCAATAAATTAAATTTCTGAGGAAATTCTTAATAAAGACAGTGTTCTTTATGGAGATGTTTTCCTTCCACAAATGTTTTCTTCAGCATGTAATATATGATTGCAAGTTAGATATGCAAGCACAAAAGCAAAGCTGTGAAAAGAACTTTTTTTGGTGATATTTTAAGAAGTATTATGTCTTGGATTAAGCTTTGTAGACGAGGGAAATTTGACTAATTGATTAAATGTCCTCAAAGCTCCTAAAAATGTTCACTGGGCTATTAGCATAGAATAGCAAAGTACTACGACTAGTTAAGTAATTTTCTGTGCTGCATTAAGGAAGACTTTTTGTCATGTAACTTGGGAAGGAGTCATATTTTAAAATACGTAAAACTGCTTTTAGTAAGAGTAAAAGTATGTGCCAGTAGTCATCAAACTGAAAATGTCCTGGCTGCACAAAACTAGTATCCCTGAATCTAAGGAGAGAAGATGCATGATTTCGGTTTCCTTGATCTGTCGTGAGTGTAGCTTCTTCCAAGCTTTGCTCAAGCATTGCCTGTGGAAGGAAAGTGCCAGGAATTATCCCTGGGAGGCAAATTCCTGGATCAAGATCTTTACATCTTTTAGCACTTTTTGGTACCCAACTACAGGCCCGTGTAATATTCTGGATTTTGAAGGGTGTTTTCCTGAAGCCAGACCTTTGCAGGATGCCTTAGTATACCCCATGTCAAAGCACTAGGCCAGTTCTGGTCGCAGCCATGCTCTGACTTCCTTTATCACCTTGAGTAAGCCATTAAACACAGGTATTTTTGAAACTGTCTTGATTTTTCAAAGGTGCTGATGATGGGCTATGGCAGTTGACTTAGTTGTCCTGCAGCGTCCTTCCCAAATTCTGTTGCATTCCATGCTCTAATGATAATTGCTGTTTGTAGGCACAAGTAGTGGTGGATTCTAAGGGTTTTTACGTTTTCTTTTTTGGTAGATCTTACAATTTCTTATGACTTCTTAAATTAACAAAAAAAAAAAGAAAGTAGTTTGAAAAGGGAGGCTCTAATAACACCTTTTGGCTTTATACTATTTTTCCCATGGCGCTTGGCTTTATCGCAGCATGAACTGGATCATGTTAGGATAATCTTGTTACAGATGATCTTCTTATTATTTGAGCCAGGCAAAACCTTGTGAACAGCATTCTTGCAGGATGTCACCTTTCAGTCTCTTTGCTAAATATACATTCCCTTTCTTGAAAATAACTTGCTGCGGTGGTACCAGTTTTTCCTGTGCAGTATTTCATTAGCTGTGAATGTGTGCAGTGCTCAGAGTTGTAACTCACCAAAATAGTGGGAAACTTGCCAGCCATCCTCTTGAAGTGAGACCAGTCTGTGAAGGCAAATATCCAACAACCAATCTAACGCTGGGGAAATAACTGTGGATAGACTGTCTTTATTAGATATTGACGTAGGGCGGCTCCAGTAAGTATATTCTGTTTCCAGACCTCCAGCCTGGTACTTGGCAACCTTCACTCTTTTGTCAGGCACTTCACATGCTTGTCGCTGTTGCTGTTTTGTAAACAGTTCATGTGCTTGTTTCCTTCCTTCTCACCAAACTGAAGATGATTTGACCGTAATTGTTTACATGCACATAAACCTACTCCTGGGCTATAAAAATTGCTTAGAAAATGCCGGCTGGTAAATCCAGAACAGTGGACAGATAGATGCGTTCCATCAGGAAAGCTTTGCAATGGCTAAAGGAGAAGAGCCTGAGATGTAGCACTTCCATGTACTTTGCCATAATTCCTCTTACGTTGGAAGGTCACCTTCAGGACTGCACTGCAGCCTATTGATGATAATGGAAGTATTTGCATGAATATTTAGCTGTGAAATGAATCTAATACACACTGCTTTGTAGGTGTTGCTCACCCTAACGTTTGAGTGCTTTTGAACGCTTTTGAGTGTAAATAATTGATTTTAAGCAAATATAATTTTTTAAAATGTTTCTCATTAACAGCCTGATTCAGACTCCACGAAACACTCTACTCCATCCAACAGCTCAAATCCGAGTGGTCCCCCAAGTCCCAACTCTCCTCATAGGAATCAGCTTACACTAGATGGACTGGACCAGTCGACCTGTGACGCGTAACACCACCGCTCTCACCATTCTGGCTTCGATCATCCACTACTCCGTGGAGTATTCACGAGCAGGGCAAAGCTGTCTCAGATGCTAGTGCCAAGACTGACACTGAATCTCTAGTGTTGTACAAGAATAATTATATATCCAGATTGTAGATACAAACTATTGAAATGAAGAAAATTCTTTACTAAATAGCAATCGAGCTTTTTATGCAGAATTGTTCACTGCTCAGTTACGGTTGATTCCTTTCTGCACAGCTGTGACACAGTTTTATTGCATAGGAGCATTTAAGGCCACCAGTAAATAGTCTTATTCTTATGCTGAAGAAGAAATAGGGAGAAATACTGATAATGTTGCTACGATATCAAGAATATTATTTTTCTATAGAATGATGTAATGTCTCATTAGCAGGAAATCCTTTTAGACACAATTTGGACCTCTAAATAGGAAATGCGAGCAGGTCTAGTTACATCCTCAGATGAATACACTTTTCCCTTTTTCCCATAACTCTTTGTTTCCTAAATCTTAAGGAGAATGCTAGGAAGCTGTAGGTCGTTTCCAACATCAATAGAATCACCAGGAAGTTAAATAAAAGTTGGTTATAGTTTTGTGGCCTTTTAATTCATTTAGCCATTACATATACAGCTGCGTAACTGTCTTTCTATCTTTCTACCAACTTTTTAGTCTTGTACATAGGACTACTGCCAGTTACCTTTTACCTGTACCCTGCTTTTTAGTCCTCATCAGTCAGTCATTAGTCAGGGCTTTTAAAATGTTGGTAATTACTGCTGTGAAAAAAATTTTACTCCTTGTTCCTGCCTATCTCCTTCCGAGAAGTTGCTTCTCCTGGGTTTTTTGGTGTAAGGACACACTACATTGTTTAGGTAGCAAGCCTTCCCGTGGACACGTTGCCCTCGAAGTCTGCTTGATCTAAGGGACTATATCGCACTAAAACATCAGTCTGTTTTATTAGTTACCAAAGTGGAACGTGAAGGATGTGTAACTGGGGGTGCTGCTTTTCTCATTAATTGTATCCTCACCTGCATGAAGACCCCATGATTATTAATCAAGTATTGATCATGTAGAAAGATGCACAACACACTCCTGTATATTTTGCTATGGCCCACGTGCAGTGGTGATGTTTTGCGTGTATATTTAATCTCATGCTTCCATGTATTATACATTTAGTAATCAAAGATTTGTGACCATGTTTCATTAAAAGCTTGTAATTAATTCAGTGGCTGGCATATCCAGTTTGTCATTGTCACACTAGTGTGCCTTCTGTGCCAATTTTATGACAGTTGGATGTCACTTATTTAAAATTTGGTTTAAATGGGCTAATGATATACCAATGGCTAATGTTCTTTTCTGAAACACTGTATAGGACGTGCACTTATCTTTAGTTTAAACTGAGTGTTCTAGTCAACATTTAATCCTGTTACGTTAAGTGTTCGACAGTACTTGCTCTTTTTCTCAGATTCTTGATAAAGGGGCTCAGTTAGAGCTGGACACTACTGCTTTGGGGGTTTTCTGGTTTTTACTTTTTTAATGTAAGTCTAAGTCTTTGTAATTATTGAATTGTGAGAACATTTTTGAACAATTACCTGTCAATAAAGCAGAAGAGGGAGGTTTTAAAGTTCATAGTTGTCTGTCTTGACATGTGAAAACAGTCTACCGCTGACACTTGCTTTAGTTTCATGGTAAATTCACTTTGTTCAGGCGGACGTTTTACGTGAATGGAAAGATACTTTGAAGCTCTGTACCTGAATGCTGCGAGAAGGGGGTGTGTTTCTGCACGTAAATGCATGTTCAGGAGCAATGGAAGTCCTTTTGGTGGAATACAGTGTTGAAATTTTGAGCCCTCGGTTTGTGTTAGAGTTGTCATTTCATCGAGTCGCTGGCCCTATTAATTCATTCTTAAATTATTTATATGATGATTTCCTAATGGCCGAAGCGTAGTAAGGAGGCCGCGGGATCCATTCAGACATCTTAAGTGCGGGAAAACAATAAAGACTCTTGACTTGTAGTCCCGAAGAAACACTTAAGAAAATAGCAAGGACTGGGGTGTGAATGGTGCAGCCCCTAATATAGGGTCGTGTTTTTGTTTTTCTTTTAACGCTTCCCTCATGCTCCGGTATTTGAGCTCTGCAGAGCTCACTGTAGCTAGAAGAGAGCCAACATCTTCCCCAGCGTGTCCTGGGTAAGCATCCCTCATCCCTTACGGACCGCCCAAGTGCTCCTGGGTTACTTCTTGATTTGTCTCACCCATCTTAATCCAGGTTATCTTCATGAGGAAAATATTTTGGACCCTGCTCTTCCTTGCTCCGCCAAACCTACCCGGGCAAGGCCAGCAGGAAGGGGTGGGTTGGCTTGGGAAAGTGCACCCGCGCTGTGTTGTGGGGATGGGGGTGATAGCCCTCAAACTGCCTGTCAGCTGTGTGCCGGAAGCCTTCTCACAAGTATTCATGTTAATCAGCCTTTGACTTTTAAAAAAACATTTCTACTGCTCTTGAGCTGATTTTTCTCTGCACAGTGAGGACTTCGGATGACAACAAAGTCTTTAATTATGGGGGTATTAAATCATAGCACTCAGCAGTGCCAGGTCTTGGTTATAATTTAAGCAGGAGAATGTTTCTCGAAAAATAAATTAATTGCTCAGTATGAATACATTATTCTTTTCTTTTCTTTTTTTTTTCCCCCTCTTAAGTCTGGCCAAGCAGAATTCCTCCCCAAATCCTCTACCACAACCCCTTGCAAATCTTCTATTCCCTTAAGGCTCCTGATGCTGGTTACCTAAAGAGTCCTCCTCAGCCCTCCGGAGAACTTTTAGAAATGCAGAAATTCAAGACTTGATGTGAAATGTTCCTCTGACGGTGCACTTTCTTCTCCCTGCAGGCTACCAGTCTGGTATCACAAGTTGAGGAATTGAGTTATGCAAGGAATGAGGATAATTTGGTCTGCCTGCTCCTCTGCCCATTCCATTTTCAGAGGCATTACATCAGGTCCCAAAGCCAGGGTGATGGGTGCACTGCTCACCTCTCATGTTGGTCACTTCTAGCCCAGATCTTTGCCCTGGAAGGCTGTGTGGTTTGGAATATGTCCTGGTGTCACTTGCTACCCAAGAACTAAGCCCATCTGCCAGCACTGCTCTCTACAGCACAGATGTGCTGAGAACAAACAGGTTCCTCAATGGGCGCAATCCGCTGGGGGCAGTGCGTGAACACTCGCTTTATGTTTTCGGGGTAAGTGCTAAACACAGCTAAATCACAGTGGGGGGACCTCAGCATGGAAATGCTGAAGGTCCAGGCACCCTCAACGTTCTCCACGATGCCAGATTAGGCATCCCTGGGAGAAGGCAGATGCATAAAAATCTTAAGGGCTGGCACAGGTAGTCTAAAGCACTGAGGAGCGGAGAAGCATCTGAGGGAAGAGATGAATGTGGGAACTGAACTGCACCCTTAGGTGCAGTTAACTGAAGTAACAGTCAAAGAAAGGTGTCGCATCATGAACACAAGCCTTGTCGTGCTGCTGAGTTCAGCCTATTTTAAAAGGAAAAAGAAGAGAGAGATAGTATTCTCGCATGCTAGGCTACTGGAGCATCCTCATGTTCTGGTTTGCACCCTGCCCACTCTGTACCGGGTGGCTCTGGCAGGCAGGAGTGAGGTGGACATACCAAAAAGTAGCGATCACCTGCCCGCCCTTTGCCTTCTATTGCGGTGGCAGCAGGTCTGGACCGCCTTCTCCTGTCTGCTTGCACCCCTGCAAACATGGGTTCCCCTCTCAATTTCTCAGAATCACAGAATGGTCAAGGTTGGAAGGGACCTCTGGAGATCATCTAGTCCAAAGCCCCCCGCCAGAGCAGGGTCACCTACAGCGGGTTGCACAGGACGCTGTCCAGGTGGGTTTCCCCTTGCTTCCCTCCTTGGCTGGGCTTCTCGTGGGTGCAGAGCTGCAGCTTCTGCCCCCCTCACCTGGCGCAGACCATCCCCTTTCCTGCAGGTTGAGAGCTGCTGCCCCACGGCCGTGGGCTCACCGCTGGCAGGGCAGCACAGCAGCGTGGTCAGAGGGGCTCTGCTTCAGGGGAAGGGGTGCCACGGGCACAGGTGTCACATCAGGGAGGCAGGAGGGGAAGCACTGTGGTTGGAAAGAGCCAGCACCATCTTGATGCTCCCTCACAAAGCCTTCCTAAATGTGTTTCTGGGCATGTGGGGTGGTGACAAGACCGGACGTGAGCTGCTTGCCTGTTGCAGGGTGCCAGGGAAAGCCAAACATGTGCAGAGCATGTCCCAGTGGCGGATGATGCTCAGACTAGCGTTGCTGGTGGGGTGAGCTGAGGACAGGAGCAGAAGACAGCAGGACGTGCTCAGCAAGCGAGAGCTGCAATGCTGTGCTCCAGCCAGAGGAGGAACATGAACTCAGGAATCAGCCAGTTCCCTGTCCTTGCAGCAAATATTTTCCCTGCTCCCCGATAAGATGCAGCACTTTTTTTTGTCACCTGACTGCACAGGTTTATGCAGCTTTATTGCTTGTTTTCTCATAGATAAAACCCTCGGATTTTTTTGCAGCGTCGCCTGCTCTCAAGTTCCTTGCGCGGTCCCTGCTCTGTGGTCCAGTGGAGAGCCCTGCATGATGATGGAGGAGATGGCCACAGCTCCCGCTGCAACCCTGCAGCGGCGTGGCCAGGCCTGCCACCTCCTCTCCACTTGCTGCTGCTACCTCCTGCTCCAAAAAAAAAAAAAAAAAAATAAAAAAAAATAAATGCATTGGACCAAGTCTGTTCACCGGCTCGGCAGTGTTTTGAGCGCTGCCGCCTGCTGCACTGTCTGAATCCAGGTTTGTGCAACTTCTGTGCGCGGCCGTAACGCGCGGAGGAAAGGCACGATGACACGAGTTGGTGTCCGTTAATAGCGCGCAGGTTGCTTTTTCTTTTAAGACCCCGGGAAGCAATGACTCCTGAGATCTTGCCATTAACACTAATGCATTTTGCATTAGTCTGCCCCGGCGGGGGAGCCTTGACTCTCAGGACCAAGAGCAAAACAAAGCCATCAGGTGCCCAGCCGTGCCGCGCACAGCCGCGGCGATGTACACCACCCATCTCATGCGCTGCTTACCAAAGATGCCCATGAATTAAATTCCTTGTTTAGGCAGCATCCCAGGAGAGACCCTCATGTACCGAAACCCATTGCGTTACCCTGCCTGCACCACGGGCTCCCTATGCGCCTGTTTGCTGGGTAGCGGTCGTGGATACAGCTGATTTTCCAGCAGCTGTTGGCCCTCAGCATCGCAAACTGACTCCGGCGCTTCATTTTTTTCTGCAGAGCTCCCCCCTCCCTGCGACGCTTTCTGTACGTGCGAGCGAACGTGGCTCCTGAAGGAAAAGTACAGAGTGTGCTCTGCTAGCACGCTGACAAAAATTGATCTCTGCTTTAATTAAAGCCTCTATTGTAAGTGACCTCGAGCTGCTAATGCATTTTAAAAATGAAGCCTTGCCAGCAGCAAATCCATATGCCCCAATATGGAGGGGTGACGGGGCGGTGAGGGGAGCAGCAGGGCAGCCTGCCTCCCTCCCTGCCGGCTGCACAGGCAGCTGCCCGTCCCCTGCGGCCATCCCGCCTCACGGGCACGTGCCTGCCCACGGCTCTCGCTGACATCCCCGCGTCCCCAGGCGGGACACAGAGCTGACATCCTCAGCAGGGTAAAGATACCATCCTGCCACCATCTTGTGCGGTGGTCACTGTTGCCAGCAGGTTGTCCTTTCCCTGCCTTGGCATGCGGCCATGGGATGCTCTTGCCACTTGCCTTCGGCACACGTCCATCGTGGGGGATGCAGCCACTCACGATCCTGGAGGACCCAAAAAACAACAGAGGAGCCTGTGGACCCAAAAAACAACAGAGGGAGGGAAGTGATTCATGCCAGGGTGAGTGTCAGGGGGGTCGTGGGGGATGGCCCCGACCCCCCCCTTCGCAGCGGGCAGCGCTGGGGTGATGATCTGCCTGGTGCAACAGCCTCCAGCCTGCAGCACTGCATCAGCCTCGGCCAGGGAGAAATAAATCAGTTGTTTACGTTTATTTAGAGGCTTGTAAGCTAGAGGAGATTCAGTCACTTGCAAGGAACTAGTCTGGAAGGGGAAAAGAGCACAAAAAGGCTCTCACAGGCAGCAGGAACACGCGTACGGGTACGAATGCCCCCCCTCCGCAGCAAGTCCCAGCCAATGCGGGGTCGGCAGATGCTGCGGTTGCTCTCGCAGGCACCATGGTAACATCGCAGCACCAGTGCCTCGCCGGGCAGTGGTGCACAGGCTGACCATGCGGCACTGTGTCCACACACCCCCCCTCAAAGCCATGGGGTGCTGTCTGGCCTCCTGAGGTCCAGCTGAAGGGTTGGGGTTGGGGCGGTCTCCCTTGGTATCACGTCACAGGGGAGACTCTGTGTGCTGTGGGCTGAGTTTTGAGGACTGGGCCCTGGACCACTTCTCTCCACAGAGATGCCCGTCTTGCAGGACCACGGGGTGACGGGACTCGGGAATTCCCAACCCGCGGGTGTCAGCCACCGCCTGCAGCAGCCGATGGCTTCCTCTGCGTTTTGACCCGGCTGGTGAGCGTTTCCCTCAGCACCGAGTGCCTGGCAGCCGCAGCAGAAGCTCCTGCCCAGGCAGGGTGCTTTTTATCCCGGCACCCTCAGGAGCGACGTGCAGGGTGAAATCCCCACCCTCAGCCCCCAAGCGCAAAGCGATGGCAACCACCAGGGCCTGGAGGTGTCCTTGTGCCCTGCCTGGCTCGTGTTTTGGTTCCTGCCCGCTTGCACTGCCCCGTGACCGGAGGCGTCTCTGTGGGCACAGGGGTGGCAGGGACGGTCTCACCGCCGCGCGCTGCCCGTCACCCTTTGTCAGGGCTCTGATGCACCCAATGATGAATTCCCAGGCCTTTGAGAAGGGATTATGTCTTCCAGAGACTAGAACAAAATATAATAAACTTAAAATAGCTGCTTCCTTATGGAATATGCCAACAAGCCCTACTGAAAACCCAGTAGAGCGTAAATTTGCATAAATTTGCATACATCTCCATAATTTCAGCCTCACCCATCAGACCTGCTCCCGTAATGAAGCACTGCCTGACATTGCGGGCAGTTGAGGGTATTTGACACACGCCGGGCCATAAACACTGCCGCTAACGAGCCCCCTTGGTGCCGCCGTTGCCCCGACCCTCGTTTGAGCCAGGCCAGAGCGACCTTCCCCAGCCATCGGGTTCCTGCCCGGGCACCCCTGACACTGGCACCGAACCTCTGTCCCCTTGCACCACGCCACGGGGAAAAACAGGTTAAATCCCTAGGTAGGTCCAAGAGGGTCTTAAAACCGTCAGCCCGGGCACAGGGGGAAGGAGCAAGCTCAGGCGGCTCAGCAGGGTGACAGGGGAGGGAAATGTTCGCTCAGGACGGAGCCCTGTGCCAGCACCCAGGGGACAGGAGGGAGGTCCCAGAGAGGAGGAACAGGGGACCCTGCGCAGAGATCCCCCCAGCACCAAGCACACTGCTGGAAAGCAAAATAATTTCCTTTTAAATCCAAGTAGCGGGTCCAAGCTCTGCGGGCTCTGGGCCACATTTTGAAATTAATTTAAGCACTGAATTTCCATCATGCGCCCAGGGATGCATCCTTCAACCTGCTGCGCACCCTGGGCAAAGCCAGCACGGTGCTGGCTGAGTGCTGAGTGGGGTGCTGAGTTAGACCCTGACTTACCCACGTGTCACCTGAGACCCAAATCTCAGTGTTGCACTGTCTAAAAAGGACTGATACCTACAAAATACAGTTTAAAACCCAGAAGCACCCCCAGGGAGACCATGCCTCCGTGGCTGAGCCCTAACAGCGAAGGTTTGCCGTGGTTTCCTTCACCGGACGGACACTTTTATTCAGGTTGGATCTGCTTGCTTGTGTTTTAAAGCCCACCAGGAGTGACATGAGAGGCTGTGAGGGCTGGAGGGGCATTAGTGTTCCCAGGGATATGGTGGCTGTCCCCAGCATGAAGCCACACCATCAGGTCTCCGTCTCGCTTGCATCGTACAGCGGGTTGAGGTAGAAGACCTGGTGGTCTTTGGTAGCCGTCTCCTGTGGCATCTCCTCTCCAGGGACAGCGCTTGGTGGCTCCTGCAGCAGTGAGGGAGGGAAAAGCAACTGATGGGGAAGGGAAGCAAAACCCTTGGCAAAACCCACCCAGCGCTGAGTTCCTGCAGCAGCCAAGGAGCTGGTGACCCATGGGAGGATGGAACTGTCCCACAACCCCCTCCTGGCCAGGGGAAAGGAGTAGCCCTGTCGGGTGTGTTGCAGCTCCACCACCACTTGAAAAGGTCCTGGCTGGGGCCCTGCCACCTCCTGCCCACATCCCCAAGCATCCCCATGTCTCCAGGCAGAGGTGACTCACCATGTTGAACATTGGGTTGACAAAGCCTTTGTCACTGGCTGGTACAGGGGACGCCGGGTCTTCTGCTCTGTCCAAGGACCAGGGTTGGCGCAGGGCAGGCAGCCTGGGGAGAGACCTGAGCATCACACATCTGCATCCTGCCCAGCCCAGCAGCTCCCCCAGCCCAAACCCTGCATCTTCAAGAGGAGGATGGGAAAATACAGGACAAAGTTTCAGGATGTCTTTGAAACGGGACGTTTGTACTCCTTCCCAGGGAAAAGCTGCCCTATCCAGCAGAAACCATTAAGCCTGGAGGGCTGAGACCTGCATCCTGGAGGGAAGAGTTTGTCTGATGTAGACAATCCTCGCACAGGCTTCGCTTCAGAGCCGTTGCTCTCCCCCCCTGTGGCCTAAAATGAATTGCCACAGAGCTGACACCTGTTCCCACTGCAATCTCAACAAGCACTAATTACTTTTATCATTACTCTTATCATGTTATCATTTTATCATCTTAATCACCATCACCACTTTTATGATTTTCTTCATTACTCTTATCCTACGGGTCCCAGTCACCAAGCATCATCCCCTGTACCAGGCACATGGTGCGGGTGGGCTCAGCAGCGGGTCCGCACATGTCACCGCAGGACCTGAGAGCCCACTGATACTTACAGACTGTGGCACAGGCTCTATAAATGCAATCAGAGGAGCTGCGCTTTCTGCAGGGAGGGTGTGCCGGGCCCTCTTTTGGTGGAAACAAACTAAATTCGCTGGTTTGCTGGTGTGGCCAGGATGGCTCCGCTGCATGGAGGCAGACTCTGTTTGCAGGCTCCCAGAGCCTCCTGCCTAATTTGCAGCATCCCTGCTGGCGTCGGACGCCTCCACAGTGCTCCACAGCACTGCCTGAAAGGGCACCTACCCTGAAGCCACCCAGGGACGCTCAGCAGGAGCAGGTCGGCTGGGGACATGGCCTGGGCTCAGGTTCAGCTCCGTCTCCTGTAGCTACACAAACTTCCCTCCTGCTGCTGACGGAGCCAGTTTCAAAGGCCTGTCCGGCGTCCAAAGAAGTGTCAGTGGAAGATAAATCATCAAGTAGCAATTATGGGACTGAGAGTTTTATTTAGAAATTAAATGAAGGCGTGGGTTTATTGCTAGGAAATGTCATGTCAGCACGTGCCGAGCAGCAGGGCAACCAGCCCTGGCCATGGCCACTGCTGCACGGTGAGAAAACCCCAGTGGAGGAACTAGGAGGGAAAAAACAACCTGATTTGTGAGCCCTCAACACGGCCGGCATGCCCTGGCAGACACCAACACACCTTGCACACAAAAATTGAAGCAATTCCTGTGGTCAAATAGGTGAGACAAGCCATAGCGGCTCAGCAGACAGCTCCCACCCCCCCAAACTCTGCCAATAAACCCTGCAAACCCCTCCTTGGGAGAGGCAGGGCCCTGCATGAAGTGTGGAGCAACAGAGGTGGGTGCCTCAAACACTTGCTGTGGGCACTGCCAAGATCATAGAATCATAGAATGGTTTAGGTTGAAAAGGACCTTGAAGATCATCAAGTTCCAACCCCCCTGTCATGGGCAGGGACACCTCCCACTAGACCAGGTTGCCCAAGGCCACATCCAGCCTGGCCTTGAACACCTCCAGGGATGGGGCCAACACAACCTCTCTGGGCAACCTGTTCCAGTGCCTCACCACCCTCATAGTGAAAAATTTCTTCCTAATGTTTAATCTAAATCTACCTTCTTCCAGTTTGAAGCCATTCCCCCTCGTCCTATCACTACATGCCCCAGTGAAAATTCCTTCCCCAGCTCTCCTGTAGGCCCCCTTTAGGTACTGGAAGGCCACAATAAGATGCCCTATTCACTGCTGGAGCTGTGAGGGAAATTTTCCTTCCAAGCTGTGAGGGGAAAAGGTGATGGGGAAGGGTATTTCTGACCAGCTCCCAGCAGCGGTGAGGTCAGGTACCATGCACCCCACCATCCCTCCCCTGGGACCTGCCCACCACTCTCCACACAGCATGAGCAACTAATGCACCAGAAGCTGCATTTGCTTCTGGATGCCATCACTCCCTTCCATGGCTACGAAGCTGTGGAAAGAATGCTCTGAATTCTTTTGATGCATGTCTATTTAGCAGCTGGCAGTTTCAGCCCTCCATCCCCCAGCAGGACTACAAACTAACAGTTACAAGGAACAGGAGATGTCCCCAGGCAGTATGACCGGGCTGTGCAGAACTCCAACTGAGCCACAGCAGCCCCACTCCCGCCAGAGCACACCGTGCCACATGGCACCAAGAAGCAAGACCTACCAGCCAAGTGCCAGTCCAAGAGTACAGAAGTGCCTTTCAGCCACCTCACCTCCAATAAACTGTGAGGAATAATGAGGGCAATGGGTTTAAACTAAAAGAGGCAGATTTAGATCAGATATAAGGAAGAAGTTCTTTAGTATGAGCGTGGTGAGACACTGTAACAGGTTGCCCACAGAAGTTGTGGCTGCCCCATCATTGGAAGTGTTCAAGGTCAGGCTGGATGTGACTTTGAGGAACCTGATCTAGTGGAAAACATCGCTGCCCACGGCAGGGAGGGGAGTGAACTAGATGATCTTCAAAAGTCCCTGCCAACGCAAACCGTTCTGTGATGCTATGAACCAGTAACATTGAGCATAGCAGACCACCTGGCCATGCCCACCACCATGGGAGCTCTGGACAGCCCTGCATGCCTCCGTGCCACCAGGCTGGCTGGAAGGACAGCCTTCGGATGATAGCTGCCCTCAGGCAGAAGAAGCCTGGCAACATGCTGCAGCAGAAGCCTCATCCCTACCTTAGCTTTCCCTTTCTGTAGAGAAAGAGGATCCCTCCAAGCAACAGGAGACTGAACAGTAGCCCCAGGACCGTCCCTGCTGTGATCCTGCTCAATGCATGGCTTCCAGCTTGGCCGCTGAAAGTGCTGCCAGTGGCCACCTCCACTTCGCCATTTGAAATGCCAAGTGCTTCACCTGGGAAAGGGCAGAAAGAAATAGGGGTGAGGACTGGATGGGACAATACACGTCCACACCCGCACACCACCCTGACTCACGCACAGGGCAGAGGGATCTGGCACTGCTCACCTGGTTAATCACCTTTCCCCAGGGACGGGGGGGGTGGGATACACTGCTGGGTGGACTCAACTGGGACAAACCCATGTGGGTCTGCTACCCATACAACAACCACCAGGTCCCCTCGCTGTGACGTACATGCTCATCAGCATCTGCCAGCTTACATGGCTGCCTCCAAACACAGTGTTCTGGCTGGAAAGCAGCTCTGCAGAGAGGGACCTGGGGGTCCTGATGGGCACTGAGCTGACTATGGCCAGACATGGCATGGAAGGACAATGGTACCCTGGGCTGCATGAGGAGGACGGTTGCCAGTACATGAAGGGAGGTGACCCTTCCCCTCTGCTCTGCCTAGATGAGACACAGCCAAAGTGCTGAGCCAGGCTTGTCTCAGCAGTGCCCAGTGACAGGGCAAGAGGCAACGGGCTCCAAGAAAAATGGGCACACAAGAAAAAATTGTTTTACTGTAAAGGTGGTCAAATGCGGGGAGAGGTTGCAGGTTGCCCAGAGAGGCTGTGAAGTCTCCATCCTCGGAGAAATTCAAAACCCAACTGGACACAGTCCTGGGCAACCTGCTTTTGGGGGGAAATGGGGAGGTGGAGGTGGAGGGGAGTGGGGGGATGGAAGATGGTCTCCAGAGGTCCCTGTCAACCCTGATATTTCTGATCCTGCAGTTCTGCTCTGCCCACACCACTATCCTTCAAAGATTAGAATGGTAAAACTTTGGGGTAAGCAAAGTTCACTACCAAAACCACTAGAAATGCAGAGCATGTGTTAGGAAGTCTTAGTGGTGTGCTGGACCAGACTGACGAGGACAAGGACCTTAGGAGTGTTCAAATCAGGGAGCTTCAACGAAGCTGTCACTTAATTCCTGTGTGATTCCCTGGTGGAAGAGCAGGGATGTGGGGCTGCCACGTGGGCTGCTGGTGGGGGACAAGAAGCTCTGGACAGTGGTGGCTTTAGGTGCACCCGCGGGGGACCTGCCAAAGAGGACAGCAGTGTTACCGTGCTGTGCTACATCCTCCATGATGTCTGCAGCCAGCTGCTCCGCAGTGGTACCAGTCTGTGCTCCCGCCTTGTCATCGATCAGCACGATTTGGATGAGGGGAGTGGGGCTTTGGGGTATGACTCCCAGGAAGGTCTGCGCTTTGTGCACCTTGGATATGGCCATCCGCACACCAGCGTACTTGGGCTTTTCAAAACACAAGGCAACACATAAAGCCCATGAGAGTGGTAGGCAGAAATTAGTCACCTCTACAGACAGGCATGATGGATGCACCAGCAAAGCCCACCTATAAATCTTCCTGTGAGTCCCATCACAGAGCTGCTGTCCCTGTGGCACAGTGTCACTGGGTTTCCCAAATGAGAGGTTCATATCTCCCCTCCCTTCGAAGCTGTGACCAGCACCCAGCACACAGTGTCCTCCCGCAGAACCAAGCACGCCGAGAAAGCAATTTTGTGTAGCACAGCCATTAAACGCTGTATTAAGATGTGTGCAGCTGTAAGGAGGGCAGGCAGCAGGCTTTCAGCTTGGGATCAATAGAGCAATACTCTGATATCGATCCTCCTGGTGTAACTCAGAGCATGCCTCCCCCCCCAGAAGCTCCCAGCCAGGAGGAGGGATGTCACACTGTGTCTGACAAGCAGCAGTGTGGAGTGATGCCTTGTAAAGCGTGCATCTGAGTGCTGACCAGTGCTGGTTACCCACCCAGTGCTTGCCTACTGGGGAATCAAAAGCAGCCCAGCATTGGGAATGATCCCCCAGAGCTTGCAGGATGTGCCAGGTTTGCATGATCCCAACCACGTGGGCTGACCTCCCGTGTTACCTCAACCTGACCTCCCGGATGACCTCCTTTTTTTTTCTAGACCAGGGCTTGCAGTGAGCCCCCCTTCATCCTTCCCCATCTGCATGCCAGCAGCTGTTCCTGCCCCACTTTGAGAGGTGCAGCGTGGCTGTGGTGGGGAGCATGGGGGGCTGCACCGGCCCCCACAGCAAGTTGGCACATCCCAGAGGCCATGTGTGGGGGGTGAGCGCTGCAGGGTGGTGGGGAGTGAGGCTGAACCCTCTGCATCGCTGGGACCACATGCCCCTCCAGACAGCCCCACCAGCATCGAGACACTGGCAGACATGGCCGGAGGCTTGGGGTATCATTAGCCCCTTCTGATCCAGTGGGTTGACGTACCTGGCTCAGCAAGTCTTGGACCAGTCTGTCCCGGTACTTCCGCAGGTCAAAATCAGGAGTGAAATCCAGGTTAATGGTGGCTCCTGCAGCCCGAAAACAGACAGACATGCTGTGGTCATGGAGCCCAGGCAGAGAGCTGCTGTGCCAGCACAGTTCCAACTGCCACAAAAGGCACTGGGGACCCTCCAGTACCTCTGTGCCACTGGTGTGGAGAGGTGGCTCCAACAGCCCCACCTGAGCAGCACTGCCCCAAGAAACCTCTCCCTCCCTTGCTGGTCTTTATGTCAACTGGGTTTGATGAAAGGCTTTTGGTTTCCACTATATTCCAGAGAGAAGCTTTCCCTGGAAAGCTTTCTCCCACGTATCCCTCAGGGAAGCTCTGCCTGTACCTGGTTTCGGGGCTGCGATTCAGCAACGCTAGCCTGGCTTTGGAGGGAAGGCAGAGAGGAGGGGTCACCTGCGCTCCCTGTACTGCTGCACTGCAGTCATTGGGTCAAATATTTTCCCTGGAAAAAATGCAAATAAGCATTTTTTGAAAGAATAAATTGTCCTAAAGGGTTTAAGAAGCTCTGCTTTTAGGAGCATGTCAGAGAAACATATGTTGCCATTTTAATGAATTTGGTAGGATATATCAAACATGATGATATACCAAATATCTAGGTACAATTGTGCATGAAAAATTCCCTGTAACAACCTTCCAGGCAGATTAATGGAGAAGCGCCCATCACACAGAGAACGCTGTCAATCTGCATGTTTTTATTTTAAATGAAATGAAACAAACTTGCTGTTGGAAAGCTGACATTACAGTGAAAAAGGTGCTTTTCCTCTGAGTTTTTTCCGCAGCATAAACTCAGCAGAGCCCTATTAGCTTGACGAGCTCTGACATCCTGACAGGATAAACCAGAGGCGGGGACAAAGGGCTGCAAACTCAGAACAAGTTCCCAAAAGCCAGGCTGATGCTTCAGAGAGATGCCCTGGTAGGGTGGCACGTGGGATGTGGATGGGACCTGCGGATGGGACCTATGGGAGCAGTGATACAGCAAAACTTCAGCCCATGACCAGCAGTATCCCCCACACCCAGCTTTCCCCCATAGAGGCAGGGGAGGGGGGCTGGGGCAGCCAGCACAGCGGGGAGGAGGAGTAGAGCCGTGTCCCTGACTCACCGCAGACCTTGCAGCAGTGGCCAAGGGGCTGCAAAGGGCTCCGGCATGTCAGTGCTGGGCACTGCTTCCCCGACGCCTCGAGCAGGGCTGCGCAGATGCGGTGGCTATCCTACGGAAGAGCAGGGCAGCGTCAGTCCCTCATCCCTCCCTCGCCCCACCAAATTGCAATGGCAACCCCCTAAATTGCAATGGTAGGACTCACCGGGGCATTCCCGCAGGCACAGCCGGACTTGTCGGGACAGCCGGTGCCTGTCACCTGCAGAGTGCCATTGCCGTGAAACTGCAGCGGAGCGGAGGGACCCCGCAGGTACCCGGCCCAGGCCTCGGGGCTGCTGAGCTCCTGCGCGGGGAAGAGCAGCAAAGCTGGTGAGTATCCCCAGCCAGGTCCCAGCGCTGTCCCCAGGCACCCGGCCGTGCTACCTGGGTGCCCGCTGTCACGTCTGACAGCCAGCTTGGGGCAGCCCCACAGCAGGCAGTGAGTGATTCAGGAAAATCCTCCCACTACTTTTCCTGCCCCCTGCTTTTCCACGGGGTCAGCAGAAAAACCCTTTCTAATTTAAAACCAAAAAAAAAGGACCGCAAATCAATCATGAGATGTCTGGGCTTTTCTTCTTGTTGTTTTCCCTCTTTCTGCTGGAGCAGAGAATTCAATTTATCAGCTTTTAAGTACAGGAGGAAGGGGCTGGACTTAAGATGTTTTCCTTCAATCTGGGAAGCTTCAACAGGCTCAGCATTAGCAACGGCTGAACTGGACTGACCAGCCTTGTCCTACCAAGCCGATGGTAAGCCCCTCACCCGCTGCCTTCCATGAGAAGCTTCTCCATGCCCTGGCACAGCAGGAGGATTTCTCAGGCCCTGGGGTGAAAATATCCCACACAAAGCAAGGAGCAGGCTGTCTTCAAAGGGACAAAGTATCTTACAAGGTGAGTTTTTAGGAAATACTCTATAATCACAAAAATAAAAAGCACGTTTTCTTTGCATCTCACCACTCAGCAGCAGCCTCCACCCCAGGGCACGGCCAGTTGCAGTCCCTGGAGGGGGGTAGATTTGGCAGGGGGGGATGAAGAATGTGGGGTGGTCCCCAGGCGTCAGTGGGACCAGCATCACTCCGAGCATCCAGGACCGCCCACCTCTGCCTCCCTGTGGCTGTGTGTGCCCTAGGTGAGCTCCACCGGGGTCCTACCTTGTCCAGACTCGCCTGTAGCCGCCTGGACACCGACTGAGATTATTACTCAAAGAACCTTATGCCTGGCCCCAAAATGGCAGATCCTAGGCAGTGCAGCAGTAGAAATAATAAATAACTTATGAAATGTCTGCCGCATCTACCGCTCTTGGAAGGAGCCTGTGTTTACTGCTGCAGCGCCTGTGATCTTTCACTCCTCCGATCGGAGAGGGACAGGGCTCGTCGTGCGCTTGATTCCCAGGCTGAAGCACAGCAGGCTGCCAGCATTTCTATAATTATCCCTCCAATCAATTAAAAAGCGGTACCAAAGCAAAGCTGGGAAATGATCACTGGGCCATGGGCCATGTTAAGGTCGGGCATGGGAGGGAGGTGTCCCCAGAGGGTCCCTGAGCAGTGCAGTTGCAGACACGTGCCGGCAAAGGGAGCAGCCCCTGGGTGCTGGAGAAGATGCCATTTGGTGGCAGTTTGACCCGTGCACATTGGCCTTTTTCTCTTTTTAATGTGAATGCTGAGATGGCCTGTGCTCTCACACCGCAGGGAGGGAGGAGATAATGAACCAGCAGAGGAAAAAAATTCATCGAGACCATCCGCAGCAGCAGCAGCCCATAAACCTGCAGCGCCGTGGGAATGCTCCATCTCCCTGCACAGTGCTGCTCCTCCATCCCTGACTGGTCCTTCTTCTCCTGACCTACTTTGGGGCTGTGGCGAGGAGGCGTCAAGCCGGTTTCTCATCTCCCCCATGTTACCTGGCCCATGAGAGAGATGCTGCGGAGATGAATCACTCGCCGCGATGAGTCGACGTTTACCCGGAAGGAGGTTTCGGGCTGGAAGATAACATCGTCGTAGCGGCATGGGACACGTTCCTCGTCCATGGAAAAGATGCGCCCGCGTGTTTCGAGCTCTCCGTGAGGGGACACAGCCTGCCACAGTGTGGGGTTGAACCATGCATGGTGCTCAGCATCAGCGAACCTCACTGTTGCACCTGGAAAAGCAACAAGAAAGGCTGAGCATGACCTGGACCCAAATCCACAGCCCTGACAGATGAATCTGGGTTGGTAAAACCAGTGAGTGCTTGGCCCGAATCAGAGGAGCTCACCCCATGGGCAGGGAGTGAAGGGCCAGCCCTGGCATCGCCTTCCCGGACAGCCACCACAGGGACCTCCTAGAGCCTCCTAAAGATTTCCAGCACTCAGGGCTGAGGACTCAGCAGCTCAACCCAGACCCCACTTCTGGCTGCTGACCTCTGGTCCCAGATCCCACATTTTCCCCCCACTTCTTTAAAGCTCATCCTTATGGTTAGGGAGGAAAACAGCTGTGGAGCCTAAATGCTGAATAACGGCTTAACCGGATAAAAATGGGTATGATAATTCATGTCCCAGTTTCCAAGCAGCCTGGCAGGCCCGCAGAAACATGACCAGCCCTGTTCCCCCCAGCGGGTAACCCCAAAACCTGTGCACCATTTAACCATTAATTATTTAACCATTAACCATGTCCCTGCTGGTCACAGTTTATATCATCACACAGTGATGCGCCACTTCCTTCTCACCCTTTCCCAACAGCTGAACCTTTACCAATTCAGCTATCACACGGGCGTTTATTGACTGAATTATTTGCATTCATTTTAAAATCGTGCTTTAAAAAAATCCAGTTGTGAAAGTTGCCCCAGAAACGCCTGTTCATTTCAGGGGAGCAGCATGTAGTCAGAAAGAAAAGCCCAGTGCAAGGCAGAGGCAGTTGCCAGAGCATCCCTGATAGGGGGGCAAACAGCCCCAGTGCGGAAAAGTGATGGGGGTGAAGGATTTTGAAGTGGCTCCGGACAGCCTGATGCTGCAGTCCCTCCTCCAGGCAGACCTGTCTGGACATTTTCTCTCTTCTTTCTCTTTTTTTTTTTTTTTTTTGCCAGTCAGAATGCAGGCACACACACTCCGCTTGGACTCTTCCTTTCCTGCGGCTGAACTAAAAAGTTACTTGCTACTGAAAGCGTTAGGTAGGTCTTAAATATCCCAAAATACATCTCCGTGGCAAACAACTTTCAGGCTAATAACTGGCATAGATGTGCCTCAGTCATGGCAAACCTGGGCTGGAGGCTCAGAGGGGAGGGAAAGATGCTCTCATGCCGAAATGCCTGTGCACGTTGGGCCAAAGGCCAGCTCGCTGCGATGGCTGCGGGTCAGCTCACCGGTGTGTAATTCCTAACCAGTTTTCTTTAGCAATACCACGGCAAAGAAAATGAGGGCTTTGATGTGGCTACATGCTTAATAGGTAGGGTAAAATACAAACAATATTTGCCTCTCTGCTACAACTTCAAAGGATTCCCTACTATAATTACTTTTTTAGAAGACAGGTGATCTAGCAGGAAAAAAAGATCTGATGTGAGGGAGGTCATCAAAGAAAAGGTAGGTATTAAAAAGGGAGTGATTCACTGCGCTCTGAGGTGGGACAGCAAAGACCTTTGTAGAAGCGTTGGGGCTGAATTTGCATGATTAGTCAGGGGCTGATGGGCTGACTGGTCTGGGCATAAAATACCTGAGTCACAGCCTGGATCCCAGCTGCCATCGAAAGCTGCAAATCCTGCACCAGATGCCAGCACGAATTCGCCGTTCAGGGGCAGGTACTAGACGAAGGGATTCAGAGTATTACTGTGCGGTCCCGCTGCCAGCCACCCAGGCTTGTAATCAAATAACAGTGCTAATTATTAGGCTGCCTATTACACTTGCTGTCTCTGAGGTACTTTACAGTCATTAGGAGTTACCCTCGCCGTGCCCCGTGTTAATGGGAAAGTATCAGCTCCCATTTCTACAGATGGGGATGCTGCAATGGGGACAGGCAGTTTGATGTTATCGTCCAGTAACACAGAAAAACATGAAGCTTTCAGGGAAGCAAGAGCAAGGAAAAAGCAAAATAAGCTCCTTTGACAGCTCCTTCCTCCTCTGGCACACCCACTCCCAGCACCTCAGGAATGACTTTATACATTGGTATGTCATGAAAAAGCCAATCTTACTCCACAAGTGCCCAGAGGTCCTCTTGCTTAATGGATTCCCACCTCCAGGGGATGCGTTTGCCCCACCAAAAAATAACTCGGGAGCCCATGCAATGCTTGGGAAGGTGTCAGCTAGTGGAATTGTGCTCAAGTGAGAGCTAAGAAAAGCACACATCAGCGTTTGATGCCGCTTGCCATAGCTAGACCTTCTTATACCCACTTGATAGGACATCACTGACAGGTAGTCGGGGTCACCGCGCTCGCTTGGGTTCATTCTGGCCAGACTTCTGCGCCGGGACACGAGGACAAACCTCAACAGGCTCAGCTCTGCCACAGGGGCCCTTTCGGTGAGGAGCTGCACCCACCCGGGTCACCAGCCTGCACGGCCGGCTCCGGGACAGGCCTTGGCAAAAGACTGAGTCAGGCAACTCATTCACAGCACATGGATTATTCAGCCCAGCCCATCTTATTTTCCATTTAGAAACTGACAAAGAAAAAACAGGTTTTCCCCCAATATTTTCACATGTCAAGGAGTGATGTTCGAGGCTATCTTCTCCTTTAACTCAGTCTATCCAGGGTTTTAGTATCACTCCCCAGAGAGCAGCTGGAAGCCCTCCAGGACTGCGTTACGCTGATGCATTGTGTCCTGTGCTCAAGCAGAAGCACATTCGATGGGATTTTAAGGTTTCATCTACTTAATTGGTCTTTAAATATGCATATAGGTTAGAGAAAGCAAGACTTATGACTGACTGCTGCGGGTGGCTGCAATAGGTCTCTGTCCTTGGCCGTCTTGCCTGAGGATGCTCTGTCCCACACAGGGACCACCTTGCAGGGGGGATGGACATAGCAAAAAGCTCCTCATCCTCAAGCTACAGGCAGCTGTTTATAAGTTTAGTGCCTTGGTGGGGCGGTGCTTTGAAGGCCATAGCTCAGATATCCCCTGTCCATTCAGGGACTGTGAGAAGCCAGGGTGGAGAGCAGAGGGTGGCCACCACCAAGAAGAGCCCTGACGTGCTTCTGTGCACCATCTGCTTCAGACCCAGCAATGTTGTACGTTGGGCTGGGGAAGAGGGGATGATGAGGTGAATAGTTGAGGTCTGGCCAACTTCTGCCCCGAGGGTATGGAGTCTCCCCACCAGCCAGGAAGAAGCCTTTGCCTATGGACACTGCTCCGTGAGACCATAGCATGTGTCATGCCTAACTGGAAACCACGCCATCGTGTTCTCTGAATTTCTATTACTCTTGAGTAAAGCAAATTTTTCCAATACTGAAGCACTGAAAGAGGCTGAAAGGTCTGCCAGGATAGGAATGGCAACATGCCCTTTAGCTGCAGATATAAAACCCGTGTCTATTGACATTTTGAGGCTCAGGACTTGGCCTGCTTTGAGCTGGGCAAGGTCTATGCTACCAGCTTCTTTCACAGCATGCTTCACTTCAGCAATGCCCTGGTTTGTTTTCCTGTGAGCCCGGGTAGGAATGGGTGGTGGGACACTTGGGAGCGGTCAGCTAACACCTATACCCAGGGCTCTCACCCCTGCCTGCCTGACAGCTCCTTCCTCTGTAGTTACCAAACACTTTGACTATGGCTGTGGGTTGAAGCTTCCCAAATGCCTTGCGGTGGCCATGCAGGACACAATGAGCTTTCCTGTCCAGGGGGCTGTTTGTTCAGATCTTCACAAATTAACTACGGGGGAAGAAAAAAGCCACAGAGGCAACACTTAGACAAATATGTGCCTACAATTTGTAAGCTGCATCACTCACGCTGCTCCAGGGAGCAATGCGAGAGCATTGTGCGCAGGCATTATGCACAAAGCAAAGCAAGGAAAACCTGGAAAAACGGCATGAGGAGAGCGAGGATGAGGTGGGCTTCCTTGGTTAGAGCTACACACACGCGTGCACACAGAGATGCACCGACGCTGGTCCAATGACCAACCGAAGTAGCGCTCTCCTGTGCCTGGGGGGGGCCAGGTGAGGGGGTCCGGATGGGGTGTGCACAGCAGCAATCCTGCCTATGCGGAGAGGTGGAAGAAAATGCCACATTCAAAACCAGCCCCATGTCTGCAGCAGTTGTGCAGGGCTCAGAAGACACTGGCCACTGGGATGTCTGGAGAAGCTGCAGCTTCTCCAGCTACCACTGGAGATCCCCCTGCTCCACCACCGAGGCCAAAACCCCATGCTGGCTGGACTTCCCAAGCCCAGAGGAAGATGTCCACGTGAGTGTGACTGTGGCAGGGAAATGAGAGTCCCACAGCGCACACAGTGTCCCAGCTGCTGACCCTTACACCCTCTGGGACTGCCCAAACGCTGTTAGTACCAGCCCTGGAATTAAAACGCAACACAACGCAATGCGAGCTGGGGGTGGAGGCACCTCATCTCTACAAACATGAAGTGCAAGAATAGCCCTGCACTTCTGCTTCCTAGCAGGAATTTCTGAGGCTGGCCCCCGGCAGCTACAGCTCCTTGCCCACCAAGGCAGACACGTTGCCTAGTGGATCTTAGTTTGCAAATAATTTGCTCTTTCTGGTTTCCTAACATAAGCTAAGCCTCTCAGCTCACTGCAGAGGAAAAATGGAGGCTCCAGTTGAGCAGTGGCTTTCTGCATTTAGGAGTTTAGTATAGCAATTGCATATAGGCTGGGCCATTTTCCAAGTACATTTTGAACTGAGCAATGACATGTACCAAAGGACCGGAGCCAAAAAGCTGGCAGTTTCATCTGCTTTCCCTTGCTCCTGCCAACCTGTACTCCAGGGCCATTAATACAGTGAGCTTAGAGTCCCATTAGTCATTTCCCATCCTTGATACTGGTAAGTGACTTATCTCCTTGGTCATCGTTATCAAGTGTAATGACATCTGAAACGCAGTCATCATTTTTCTCATCGAAGTCAGCAAAAAAAAAGAGGAAAGACCCCATGTGGCTCTTGACCCACAGTTACCACGGCTGCAACCCCAGCGTTGCACCACTGAGAAGAAATCCTGCTGCCCCAGTCGGTAAGTGAAAATGAAACTAACCTCTGAAATGCAAAAGAAAAAATAGCAAAGGCCTGAGAGGTGGTTTTTGAAGTGGGTGGCTTTGAACCAGCCTCCGGCACATCCCAGTTCTGCTTGATTCATGAGCATTGGGCTGAGATGGCTGACAGCAGCGCTGTGACTGGCGCGTCACCGTCATCAGCACAGAAAAAAAATGCAGCACTTCTGCTTTGAACCCAGGTAAGTGACACTTGTCATTGCAGCTGGCTCTTCGCTCAGCCTTCTCTTAATTAGCAGCATCAACACATTTGAATTCCTTCCTTGGGTGAAACTGTGCCACGATCCCCATTGCACAATGCCGAGACTGCCCGGGCACGATGGGCACCGCAGCGTTGCACCCATGGGTGCACCAGCGAGCAGCTTGGTAGTCACTGGGGCTGCACACAGCTCCTGGGTACATCCCCTTGTCCGGCATCTGGCCCCGGGGGCAGCTCCTGGGCTGGCGCTGCTGGCACCCCATCGAAACACATCACTGGGGTGGGATGCGAGGGGTTTATCTCTCCGCCACTGAGAAGATGTGCGCCGTAACCCACAACAGTCTCTAATGCTCAAGGATTTCTGTATCACCTCTCCCAGTCCCGCTTCAGTGGGGCAACAGCAGCCCACAGATGGCAGCAGGCAGGCAGGGCAGCAGGCAGGGCAGCAGGCAGGCAGGGCAGCAGGGAGCCAGCTTTTGCCTGTTGCTGCCCGTGGGTGGGAATGGTGGAGGTTTTCCCAATGCCCACTGGGGCTGTGGGGTCTGACCACAGCCGGGTGTGGGGGTGCTTGTGTGGGATCCAGCTGCTGGCTGAAGGCCCCAGAGAGGCATGGAGCCAGATTCATCTGCAGGTGAATCCCTTTGACAGCTCTGGAGCCTTGCCAGGGGCTCGTTCGCCACAGGCTTTCTTGGGTTCATTAGCAGGGGTTCATTCACCCACTTTCCTGCCTGCATGAAGTTCCCACCTTCATCCTCAGGCCAGTGTCCTTCCCCACAGCCACAGACACCACCCCATACCCCAGCCCACCTCTAGATCCGGCCTGCCTCCGCCATAGCCCCCAGTCCTGCACCAGCTGTTCCAAATCCCCCACAAGAGGAGCCAGCGAGGCAGGATGACCTGCGGCCACCCCAGCAGCTCTGGGTGAGCCAAGGAGGACAACCTGCTGCTGGACTGGGACCTTGCTGCCCAAAGAGCTCCCTGCCTGGGCACATGCTGCCTGTGAGGAGTGGGGCTTTAGCATCCCAAGGACAACAGGCAAGAAATGCATTTTTTCCCCCCATGAAACCTAAGCTCGGGCAGGCTGGTGCACTGCGGAGCAGAGCACAGGAGCTATTGCTACTCTCCACAGGATCCATCAGTGGTGGGCAGAAGATGCCCACCAGCCCTCCTCTGCTCCTAGCAATAACTCGCCCCTCTGCTTTAACCCCCCACCCTGGAGCAGGCAGGGGCACAGGCAAAGGAGCAGCGCACCAGCGGGACATTGTCATTCCAGCGCCATCCCCTGCAAGCTAACGAGGTGCTTGTCGGCTGTCCCCCTGCCTTCGTCCCCCCCTCCCCCTCCTGCAAGACAGGGTCCTCTGGCAGCAGTGCAGCCGCGTTCTCGTTAATGCAGGAGCTGGTTCCCCTGTCGTGTCTGCTCACGTTTAACTTTGCATTTCAGGGCACGGGCTCCTCACTTCGCCTGCCCAAGCCGGCCTTGCCCACTGTGTCCCCTGGCACGGGGATGGCCCGGCAGATTGGGTTCCCGAAACATCCCGCTCTTGCCCATCCTCACAAAGGAGCCGCAGCTCATGGCCATGGCAGGTGTTAGCCAGCACACTCCCTCCCAAACCACCCCGCAGAGCCCGATAAAAGCCATCGAGGATAAAAAAAAGCAACAGGCCCAAAAAGGCCATTAATTTGACTGCAGCCCCCCAATGCACATCTCCAGATGTGGAGCCAAACAGGTCCCAATAGGGTGCAGAAATCCAGTGTCCCGAGGCGGCACAAGGAGTCATCGGGAGCCCCTTGGGGAGTGCATTAAGGTAAACCAGCCCAAGACACACGAGTTGTGAATGCAGAAGGCACACAGAGGGTTAACACTATTTGCTAAATCTACCTCAGGTTGGTTCAGTTCATTTTCTTGAACTTCCCTCTGCAGACAAGCTCAGGGAGAGCTGGAAAGTGGCTCGAGGTGTAGGCAGGGGACCCGTCCCCAGTAGCGAGGGATGGCAGCCGGCGCACGGAGCGGCCGCCCAGCCAGATCTGCCCCAGCATCCATTCCAGCCCAGGATGCCGGCAACCTGCTCTGCTCACCACAGGCTTTAATAACTCCTGCTGGAAACTAGCCTGCAAGGAGCAAATAAACTCGGGGCAGCAACTGTAAAAGGCTGTTTTACCGCACTCCTTTCCTAAGGCAAACCTTCTGCGGGAATGCTGCTGGAGAAAAGCCTGCAGGCCGCGGGCTCGTAATGATGTGCTGGCATACACGCACACACGCACACACACACACACTCCTGTGAAATTTTTTACCTTCATCTCAGGAAAAGTAATCCCTTTTCTGGGTGTCTCGTTACCCTGCTGTTTGGGAAGCGGGGGGGAGGGAGCGTCGGTGCCTGGGACGAGCGCAAACCATGGCAATTCATTAGACCCAGCGCCCCTGGAGAGCAATTGGCATTTCGAGATCAATCTCTGCCAGGAACCGTGCGGGAGCATCCTGCAGCAAAGGCGAGTACATTCTGCTCTCACAATTAGGCAGCTAAAAATATAAGGCTGGGTGAGACGTCCCTGCTTAGACCCCAGTGCCCCGCACGCTCCCAACCCTCGCCCAGCCTTTGCGGCCCCTCACCGGGTGTGCAGGGAGGAGGTGTGGGCAGGAGGAGGTGCAGGCAGCTGCCACCACCATGGCAGGGCTCGGTGATGGGGAAGAGCTGGAAAGGTGATGTATGCGCTGCCAAATAACCCTGGCCAGCGCCCTGACCCCGGCACCACGGGGGTCAAGCGAGGCTGCTCTGCCCACGTGGCTAAACCTGACTCCCGCCAACCCAAAAATAGCAAGTGGCATCATCCATCCCTGGCCCGCGCTGTGGTGCTGGCTGGCTCAGGCACAAACCGCGCCAGGGCTGGTGCTATCGGGGCAAACACCGGGCTCGCAGACATGGCTGTACCCTGGCCTGGGTCTCTTTGGAAACACAGCCATAGCCAGAGGGTCCAAACCCCTCGGAGGAGCCCTTCTCCCCCAGCAGGGAGACAAGCAAGGCCAAAGCCTGCCTTGCCCTAGAGCACCCATGTCAGGCACCGCCACCGCCACCGCCACTGCCACCCATCTTTTTTTGCAGATTTACCCCCAGGCACCTCTGAAAGTCAGCTAAATACTGATCTGCATCTTTAGGCAGCTAAATACCATAGAAAATCCAACCTAATCACAACAATTGTGCTTCAAAGTCACTTACACTTAAGCTGGATTTGGACTTAGTGTGTGGCTGAATTAGGGACCCACTCCAAACTTCAGATCAAATAACCTCCAAGCTGAGCGATACATCATAGAATCATGGAATGGTTAGAGTTGGAAGGGACCTTAAAGACCATCTAGTTCCAACCCCCCTGCCCTGGGCAGGGACACTTCCCACTAGGCCAGGTTGCTCAAAGCCCCATCCAACCTGGCCTCAAACACCTCCAGGCATAGGGCCTCCACAACTTCTCTGGGCAACCTGGGCCAGCGTCTCACCATCCTCACAGTAAAGAATTGTTTCCTAGTATCTATTCCAAATCTACCCTCTCTCAATTTAAAACCCTAAATGGGTTTTCTCCAAGCAGGGAGGTGGGCTGCATGCCCCAACAGCCCCGGCTTCCTCCCGAAAAAGCAGCTCCTGGTGCTCGGCTGGTGCCCGCATGGGATGGATGGGGAGGGGAGCTGGAGGGCTTTAATTTAACTGTCTAGAGGGGTCTGACAATGGCACATGAGGACCCCCCAGCACCCCAGGTCTTGCTCCACTCAGCTGGGGAGTCAGGATGGGAGGTCTCATGCTGCCCCTCCACCTGTGGGACATCCGCACTGAGCATCCCCCCTGCGCCTGTCACGGCAGGGAAGGTCCTCATGCAAGTCAATGAGAGCCCAGCCCCTTCCCCGGCCATGAATTTCCTCCTGTGCTAATATAGCAAGCAACGCTCTCTTTTTTTTTGGCCAAAGGCTGTATTACATCTCCATGGCGACTATAAAGCTT
>NW_009649864.1:3625437-3629632 GCF_000708025.1 Charadrius vociferus | reverse complement strand
AAGTGATTAATGCTCTGGCGCGGCGCGGCCAGCAGCTGAACAGGTGCAGCACAACCTCACTGCAAAAAGCCTCACAACCAATTCATTTTCTAACCACCCGGTTGCCAAATTTCACGCTAGCCCCACAAGTGGCAGACGGGCTCAGGTGCTGGGTTGCATTCCTTTTTCATCCCTAATCTTGGCAGTCCCCTTGTCACCTGGCGACAACAGAGCAGGGCAGCACACAGGAGCGAGGTGGTTGAGCTGAAATTAAAAAGAAATATTAACCACCATGCGAGGAATCTCGCTGGGACAGTTCATCACTGGGAATCATCGGGGCGGCGATGCTCAGAAGGAAAGCGCGAGCTGCCGTTCGGGTTGTAGCCTGGGATGAGCTTGGTTGCTCACGGGAGGTGCAGTTTGGTGCAGCAGTGGGGTGAGCCCCAGAACGAAGCCATGGTCTCACAGCCAGTGCTGCTGCCAGGATTTATTCCCTCGTTGGCCCCCCAGCCCTCCTCCTCTCCTGCACAGCGGTGGCACTGTATTATTCACTGTAGCCCTGGAGCCTGCACCACTGCTTGCCAGCAGTGGGATCCCAGAGAAACCCCGGGGCATCAAAGGATCCCGGGGGGCTCCTGTGAGGACCGCTGGATCCTCAGGATGAGTTGGGGGCCACTCCAGCACCCTGATCCCGTGGCTCAGCCGTGATGGGAAACGTCCACCCGCGCAGCCGGCGGAGGGTCGGCACAGCAGCACGGCCACGGCTGCTGTTAGTTGTGCAAAGGTTGTGTCGTACCTCCCTCTCCTTCAGGCAGCCACAGGGCTGCTCAGCCCGGCTCTCCAGCGCCGCTGGGAAAGGCTCGCGCCGTAATGAATAACGCCGCTTTGCAATTATGCACTTTGTGGGCCTCTGATGAAAGTACTTTAGAAATATTATACATTCATCTGTAAGTAAAATAAAATCTACTGGAGTGATATTTTGCTCTTTTCTTCTCTGGGTAAATTCCACATCATTTATTACATTACATTTGTACGTCTTTCCCCGGTACATTCTTCCCTTCTAAAATTCATATTTAAAATGCCATATAAATAAAGTAACTCCTCCAAATATTTGTAGGGGGATTAAATGTGGCGCATGGCGTTATTAAAGCATCAAAACTATTAGTGGCATAGACAGCCTGAACAAATTACACCACATAAATTTCAAGGGCTTGCTTGGATTTAATGGCCGATGAAAGAGCAAAGCTGCCCAAAAAGCAAAGCTGCCCAAAAACCAAGAGAGAAAACTCGGTCACAAGCTCATCCTGTCCAGGGGAGGAGGTTTTGCAAATGGGATCCAGTCTATTTCGTGCTGTCCCAGCACGGTGGTGACCTGTCCTGCACCAGTGTGTTGGGGCAGCGGGTTTGCTTTTCCTTTTAATTCCTCCCCGTTAAATTTGACCCTCCAAATGGTGGGGATTGAGACCCCACACTTACATGGCTGCCTGTCAGCCTGTTCCAGGCAGGGCTCCTCTTTTAGGGGGACACTGGGTTGTTCAGAAACCCCTCTGAGGTGAGACCCCCCCCAATCTTATCTCATCCAACACACGCATTTCAGTCGGGTGTCGTGCCTGTCCTGCCACAGCCAGGCTAATAATGCTGCGGAAAAATATAAAACCCAACAGCATTTGAAAGAAAATTTCTTGAGCCACATTTTGGGATTTCCCAGAACAGTTTGTTTTCATTTCAAGATATTTTGATGTCAGCTTCACTTAGCCACTGCCCGGGGCTAGTACCTGCTCAGCATCGGCAATGCCGTGGGTTGGTGCTCCTCAGCAAACTACTGCCAAGGTCTCAGTCCCATAAAGGGGGTTTTATATTTCCTTTGGGGAGGAAAAATTAATTTCTTCCAAATGAAAGTGGATTTTGGGATGCTCTCCCCCATCTCCCCTAATGAAAAAAATAAAATTCCAAAAGTGGGCTTTTTGGCTCCATGATGCAGAGATACCCAGGCTACTGTGACTCTCGTCTCCTGCCCCAGCTGAGGCATCCTTGCTCTGGCTGGACCACAGAGCGAAATGTCAAAGTCCCCAGAAAAGGGGACGAGGGGGACGTGCCCCCGGGCTGACAGCACTCCGGCACTGGCCCTGCCCTCCCCCGCCATCCCGGTGCCACCTCAGGCTGCCTTACCATGTCTGTCAGCGCGTGGGGAGACCTGACGAAGACTGAGATGACCTGTAAGAAAAGCAAAAATAAAAATGAATTTTCCCCCAGCAGGTAAAGGGCTTTTCCGATGCCCAATGGCATTTAGCAAAAAATAAAAATTAAATAAAAATAATAAAAATAAAACGTCCAATACCTTGCTCTTCTCAAAACGAACCACGTCGCTGGCACAGGGGACTCTGCCTTTATCCCAGTTGGAGGCGGTTTCAAAATTGGTGTCGGGGATCCACTGCTTGTACACGGCGGTGGTGGCAGCTGGGAGGAGCAGGGAAATCAGTGTAACCCAGTTTGTGGGAGGCATTGGGAGCCCTCTCCAGGATGTGCTACAGGGTAGCTTGGCCTTTTCAAGCCAGATTTGGGGATTTTCCACCCAAAAGCAGCCCTTGCACGTTCCTAGTTGAGCAGTCGCAGCCCTCCCCTGCACAGGGGATTTTTTTGGCTGGGTGATGGCTTTTACCCACCCAGATATGAACAGGAGTAAGGGACAAAGAGAAGGCAGGAAAGTCTTGCAGGCAATGGGCAAGAATAACACACCTGGTATCTAAGTGATCTTTGCGGTGGGTTTTGTTGCCACTCAGACTATCAAATGTGCTGAGACCCCTCGACCTTGGTGTTTCCAGCAGGGACGGAGCAGGCGCACAGAGCCAGCAGGACCACATGGACAGGGCAAGAGGAGAAAAGACATTTGGTACAGGATGTGTAGTCCATAATATGGGCTGGTTTCATGTGTTTGGGGCTGGAGTAGCGGGGGGATTCAGCAGCATCTGCATCCTGAGGCACCAACAGGCTGGGAAATAGAGGTCTTCCCCATGGGGCTTGCTGGGACGGCAGAGGTCCTGCCTGCAGGTCCCCACAGTGATGAACCCGCTGACCAGGGGTGGGCCATGGCGGAGATGGGTTCCCACACCGAGCCGCTCGGTTTACACGAGTGCAACGGAGCCACACGCCTCCTGGCCTAACAGTGCCCAGGCCTGGCTGGGAGATGCACGCTCAGTTGAAGATGAATCTCCCACAGCCTGAATTAAATGGCTTTGGGCAAGTGAATTATGAGACAGAAAAGAGAAAAGAAAAAACACTTTGCTCTTAATATGGACCATCTTTTCTTTAGGGGAAAAACATGCAAAACTACAAAATACGTAGAAAGTCAAGGGTGGAGGGGACCAGGCAGTGGAGTGGGACTTGGGTGCTGGAGGTCAGGTGGAGAGGGGGCAGGAGGGGCTGTGGGGAACCCCTGGCCTGGGCAGGGAGCAGGGTCAGAATGACTCCGGCTGGTGGAGGGAGGTGCACTGGAGAAAGCCTGGGCCCTGCTAGCCCGAATGATAGGGAGGGATGTGGCAGGTAGTGGTCTGTAGGCTCTGCAGAGGCTTTACCAGCATGTAACAATCGCCTCGGAGTGTAATTTGCACTGCCTGACTCTGTCAGGGGCTCTGCTGAGAACATTTGCTGTACAGAGCCATGTCCAGGTGAAGAGGAAATGATGTATTTTTAACTGGAATGAAAGTCCTAATGTAGGCACAGGGGCTGGAGCCGGTCGTGAGGAGCAGAGGGTCTCCCCCAGCCCCATGCCAGGCTGCAGCCACTACATCCAGCTGCCTGAAGGAGCCCACAGACAGAGCAAACATCCCCCTGCCCCGTATCTACTTCAAAACCCACTGAGAGGGAAAAAGACCTTAAAAGCAACAAGAACCAGACCCAGGCAGCTGCTTGCAGTGTTGTGGGCACAAACGCCTTGCCGGCTTGGAGTCGAAAAGAGCTTAAGAAAGGAAAAAGCCCCCAGACAGTAGTTCCCAGTTGTTCTGTCCCTGCTGCGGTTGACTTGTGTCTCTCCCATCCCAGGAAGCCAGGGAACAGAGAAGTTAAGGCTCAGCTGGCCCCATCTCACACATGCCCCATATTCAAGCAAGCTCGTGCCACCCCACGCCGCAGGGATGGCTCTGTGTGCCCACCCGGCAGTGGCAGCGGGGACATCTCCTCTGGTCAGGGGCTCTGGGGTGGCGGAGGTTAAGCTCCTGTT
>NW_009649864.1:3585932-3625365 GCF_000708025.1 Charadrius vociferus | reverse complement strand
AAAGCTGTGTCTCCAGGGAACCTCGGTCCTTCAACATCAAAGCAACATGCATATTCAACAGAGCGTGTCCTGCAGTGCAGAGCTGCTGGTTTCCAATAAGAGCCGGAAAACCCGAGCTACGGAGGTGCAGCGGGCATGGTACACTAATCCCAGCCTCATTCCCCTGCCTTCCCTCTGTCCGGTTGGAATGCCCTTTACCTTACAGGTACACCTGAAGTGACAGAACCTGCAGCAGGATCGCCAAAAGCGCACCCGAAATGGGGAAGTCGTCCCGCTGACCCTGCTCGCCGTGGAGGTCAGGCCCCCGGTGTACTCACCAAGGAGCTGCAGGACACCGAGGAGGAAGAACAGGCGCTTCATTCTGCTGCAGGCTGCCAGCCCTCGCCTCCACTGCCCCTGCCCGGCCGGACCTTGGACCCTCCTCAGGGGCACGTGATGGGCTCAGCCCGGAGGAGGCTGTAGGCAGAAGGGAGTAAACCAGTATGGGAGGCAGGTTTCCCCCAGCATGAACCAGACCCTTGCTCAGTCCCAGAAGCTGCTTCACTCTCAGCTCCTTTCCCAAGCTCCCCGCTTGCCTGATGTCCTCAGGGAGCCTGGGAGAGCCGCTGGGGCGGGAGGTGGGGAGGTGAGAGCAGTGGTCCTCCCAGCCCGGCTCACTAGACCTCACCATCCATTCCCCCTCCACCCACCCAGGTCCCGCTAAAGGGTGGCGAGCGTGAACACACTGCGTGCCCATCCCACACCGCTCTGCCCTGCAGAACACCCTGCTACCTTGTAATTACTAATAATGGTCTCAATGTATTTTCAATTAGCTCACTTGGAAGAGAGCAGCTCCCAGCGACAACTTGTAATTGTACTTTGGCCACCAGCTGATTTGCTCATTACCCGGCGGGAGCTGCGGCAGCGCCAGCACAGCCCCACGCTGCTTTTGTTGAGGCTGCTGGGGGTCGAAGGGGGCAGCTGGCGGCAGCACCAGCACACGTGGCCGCAGGAGGAAGAGGAAGGACTCCACCATCCCTGTCCTCTGCCCCAGCACAGAGCAATGCTGTGTGCAGGTCCAGGTCCGTGTCTTTACAAGGGTGTGTTAGGAGCAGAAATGGAGAAGGAGGAGGGCAAGGACAGCCTGGGAAGGGGACAGCGTGGGGACAGTGGCAGAGGTCCGCGCCATGGGGAGAGCTGGGACATCCCCTCTGGCAGGGACCCTTCAGCTGATGCTGGTACAAGCACGGTGAGGGAAGAAGATTCGTGAATGCGGGGGTTTACAGGAGCCCAGGGGAAGACTGGAGAAGTGCTTGAAATTGAGATCAGTGGAGGGGTCACAAACCACAAGAAGCTCTGACCTGTCACCAGCAAAGATTTAGGAACATAGGAGGGGGAACCGGCCATCCCAATCTGACCCTTCATGCTCCCACCACTTCCCAGCTTCCAACCAGGCAGACCAGGGAGGGGGCAGTGGGACCAGGGACCCATCACTCCTTGGAAATCTTCTCTCTGCCTCCCAAAACCTTAACACACTTAGTGTCATTTCCCACCTCTGCTGCAAGTGCAGGAGTGAGAAGAGCAGTGGTGGCCCTGCCCCCAGGTCCCGGGCGATGCACCATGCCCTGCAAAAGAAGATGGAGTTGCCCCTGCCTAGAGCTCTGTCCCCACCAGTGTCACGAGTGTGGCCCACAAATTGCCAAGAGAAAAAGCTCCTGAGCAGCAGCTCTCAGCCTGGGCATCAGCCAAAACGCAGTCAGCACTTTCTGCGCAGGGAGCTGGATGCCAAGAGATGTCCTCGAGGTGAAAGGCTCCCGTGCTCTCATTACCACTCACAAATCTCTCCCAGGGGACTCTCGGGGTGAATGTTGCCTGCAGCGAGATGTCTTGTACTTTAATGGGGCGGGGGAAAGTGTAAATCATGGATAGTCAGCAACAACAGCTTGGAGAAAGGACTGCAGTGTGCAGAGGGCAGGGTGTGCGCTTGTCTGCGGCTTCAGCATCCTGCAGCACAGCCGGGACGCGCGGGAAGAGAGAAACTGCTCACAAGACCCTGTGCAGTGAGAGATGCAGTGGCCCCTGAAACCCTATGTTTCAGAGGTGCTCCACACCCTTATTTTTACTTTTTGTGCCCCACAGCCACTGCTTTTGAGCGTTGCTCATTTCAGCTGCTTGGCAGCCCTGGTCCCACTGAAGCTGTTATTTGTTTGATTTTAAGCGAACCAGCACTCACCTGACAAACCGGCAGAGGTCTAAAATACCCAATCTGCCCTGTGTTCATCAAAGGGGCTGTGAAACCCTGCCCGCAGAGGGACAGTCCCCACTGTCCCTGCTCTAGCATTAGGGTGGGACAGGGCAGGGCAATTATGGACACCCCAGCACAACCTGTGTTACTGGGGACAGCCACTCAGCAGTGCGTTACTGCTGGGAGCAAGGGGACAGAATAACCTGTCCCTTGCTCCAGATCTCTCCCCGGGGCCGGAGCATGCTCCTCTGACCCAGCTTTAGCAGCTGCTCCTGCCCCAGGATGCTCCTGTGCCCCAGGGCCAGGCAAGCACAACGGGAGCGAGATTTGGATGAGGCGGTTGGTTACAGGGAGAGAGAAACAAAGATGAAAAGGAGCAGAAAACAGCCCCCAGAAATGAAAGCGGCTGCCCTAACGCGGAGATCAGCGCATTTTACTCCTTGCCGCCAGCCCACCCTTCTGCTGCCCCAGCGCTGGCTGCCTGCAGTGCCCCTGGGGAGGGCGAACACATCCCCTCCACAGAGGGGTAAAACAGCACACGGCAGAGGCTTGACCTTCCCTGCTGTCCCTGCTGCTTAAAACAGCTGTAGCCTGCAACACGAGGGACTTCTCCAGTGCAAGCCCTCCGCCCCTGCTCTTTGCGGTTGGAAAGGGAGGCCCTTGCCGAGCACGAAGAGGCCATGGTTGCCAGCACCAGGCCCTGAGGTGAGTGGTCGCCCAACACACACCCTGCAGCCCTCCGAACAGCCAAGGTGTGATAGCACCACCCCCGGGAGGTCATTCAGCACATGGAAAAATTATTCTGTGATAACTGTATTAGGCCCCGTGGCCTCAAATGGAGAGGAGAGGGCAGAGAAGTGCTGAAAGCAGCTGGCTCCACACCCCCTGGTGCTGAAGTGACCCCTCCATGGGTGCACAAACACAAAGCTGCTCCTGGGGCACGCTGAGAGGCCGGGCTGTCCCCAGGCACACATTATCATAGAATGGTTTAGGTTGGAAGGGACCTTGAAGATCATCGAGTTCCACCCCCCCTGCCATGGGCAGGGACACCTCCCACTAGACCAGGTTGCTCAAAGCCCCATCCAGCCTGGCCTTGAATACCTCCAGGGATGGGGCATCCACAACTTCTCTGGGCAATCTATGCCAGTGTCTCACCACCCTCAAAGTGAAAAATTTCTTCCTAACATCTAATCTAAATCTACCTTCTTCCAGTTTGAAGCCATTCCCCCTCGCCCTATCACTACATGCCCCAGTAAAAAGTCCTTCCCCAGCTCTCCTGTAGGCCCCCTTTAGTTACTGGAAGGCCACAATAAGGTCTCCTTGGAGCCTTCTCTTCTCCAGGCTGAACAACCCCAACTCTCTCAGCCTGTCCTCAGAGAAGAGGTGCTCCAGGCTCCTTGGCATGGTGCGTCATTGCTTAAGGTTTGGACACCAGGCTAATCCTAAATAACTGGGGAGAAGAGCCCCACCGGATGACAGCCCTTCTAGCTGGTGTACTTCGCACCTGCCCCCAAAGCGGGCAGCCCCCAGCAGCGAGCAGAGGGAGCAGAGTAAGATCCCCACGTGGAATTTCCTTTTATTTAAGAAAACACTAAAGTCTCAGGTGCAGCAGCACAATCCACATCGCCAGGACCGATCCCCAGTGGCAGAGGAGCTGTGTGCCCACCTGGGAGAGGCACAGTGCCACGTCGGGGCTGCTTGGGAGCTAAAGCTGAATATTCATTCAACCCATGGAGACAAACCCTCTTGGGGACTCTGCACCAGTTCAGGCAGAGGAACTCAACTGGTGTTTACTGGCCTGCAGCTGCCACATGGTCACCTTTCCCCGGGAGCAGCAAGGCAGGAGAAGTCACCGGAGGGGATCACGTTTGATCTGGAAGCTACGCTCCCACTTGCTGCTTATCTCGTGGCTCGAAGCAGGAGAACCAGGGCTTCCTGCTGGGGATGGCTGGGAGAAGCAGCTACAGAGCTGTCCCTGCGTGGAGGGGGTGGGGTGGGGGGAGTGCTGAGCAACCAGACCTGTTTCTCAAGTCCTGAGCCCACACCCTGCCGGACACTTTAACCAGCCCGCTTCACCCCTGCGCTCGGGTAAGATTTCCTTTTTTCCTCAGAGGACTGAGACCCACTTACCAGCCTCCACTGCCTCCCCCCAGGACACCTGCTAAAGAGACAATGGCTGGGGCCAGGCTCACGCCTCATCTGCGTTCCCGCTGGCCGACGGCGCAGGGTATGCAGAGACAGATGCCATGTCTACCAGCCAGGGCTGATCCAAATAATCTCCTCTGTGGGAGCTTCTGTGTTGGCACAAAGCAGCCATCGAGTGTCCATAGCAATGTCTGCAAACAACTCCTGCCTCTAATTAGCACAGCGATGCTGTCAAAACACACATTTCCACCAGCTGCAACCAGTACCCTGAGCTGTGGCCAAACACCACTTAACCCAATTCGCAGCCCATGGGATAGAAGTCAGGCTCCAGGGTCTCTTCTGTGTTTGCCAACCCAGCCGGTGGGAATTCAGCTCCTGGCTTGGACCATTCCCTGTTCTCGTGAGCCTACAGGACTCACGAGAGCATGCATCAGGGTCCAACGTTCACCACTGCCAGAGGTCACCCCAAAGGAGCAAAAAGCTGGGTAGGCTCACCCTCCCCAAGTGCCATGTTTGCCAAGGTGGGCAGGAGAAGACACTGTTTATCACCTCTTTTGGCCAAACAACCAGGATAAGCCAGACACGTTACTCGATGGTGACAGCCTCCAGGGCTCAGCCCAGGCGTGCAGGAAGGAACGACACAACTGACTCATGGAAAACCAGCTTTGAGGAAGGACGGGGGAAATCACCTCTTTCGCCACTTGTTTTGACCACCGGATATTTCCCCCTTCCTAAAACAATTCCAGGACTTGGTCACACCGAAGCAGGCTATCCTAGAGAGCAGGAGACAGGTCCATCTGCAGGACCAAGGAGTCAGACAGAGGTTTTGAAAATGCTTCTCCTTACCAGCAGACAGCAAGTGAACCCAAGGCCTGAAACACTGGAAAAATTCCAAAAAATTAAAAAGAAAAACAAACAAACAACCTCTGCAATTCTTCCAAGAGATGGCCCCAGCAGCAGGTCTGGGCTCGGGCAACGTATGTGTCTGCACAGCACCCTCTGGAGACCAGGAGAGCTGCTCACCCCACTCTCCCAGAACTGGCACTCTGCTCCCACCGCCCTAAATAACGTGTCGCCCACTGTGGGAAAGCACGCTACAACGCTGCCAGCTGCCTTCTGTGACCTGTCCCGAGGAAGAAGCCTTCTATAAAGACTCGTTCTTGCCGGAACGGCATCATGTATCATTTCAATTATGATTCATTGCTGGGGGAGGAAGAGCAGGGAGGTGAGGAGAAAATCTGTGTGCCTTCACGTTGAAAGCAATTTGTTTCTTCTCCACCCATCCTGCTGCACTGTATTGACACAAATGTCACATCTGAGGAGCACCAAGCAAAGAAATTTGGGAGGAGAAGCTCTGGGGATAGCAAAGGCTGCTCTTCCTAGAGAGGGGCTCTGCTTGAAGGTACCCCACTTTAAGAACACAAGGAAGTTCGCCATCTTTTCACACTCCACAGCGAGATGTGAAGAGCTTTGGGCAGCACAGCCTCGAGTGTCGCCCGTGGGAGTACGAGTGGAAAGTGTGACGAGCCAGGCAGGAGATGCCTGAGCATCCCCAGAGTCACTTACCAGTGACTGCTCTCAGCAGCAGAAGGGAACATCCACCTCAGCACGTCCTGTGTGCGGCGAGGACGGCATTTCTTAGCCACCCTTCCCTCTCATCCTGCCCACCTTCCTGCGCTTGCCTTTCCTCTGGTGCCCCCATTTTATCAAGAAAAGGCACTCAGCCACCCAGAAGTTTCACAGTACCTGCTGCCAACGCTGGTATCAGCTGGCCGGGTCGTACTCACATTCAGGTGCCAGGAGCACGGTGGCGGCTTTTGCTGACACCATGGTCTTGCCTCCCAGCACAGGCAGGACTTCCCCACATTGCTAAACCCAGTATTACCCCTGCCATGACGTGAAAGAGGGGAAATGGGAATTTCAGTAAGAAAGGGGTGGGAGGGAAGAAGCAACGAAGGACAGACAGATCAGTGTAGTGCTCGGCAGAAATGATGTGCTTCACCACTGGGGATCGAGGTTTTCATCATCAGGCTGAATCTGAACCACGGTGGAAATCATAGAATCATAAAATGGTTTAGGTTGGAAGGGACCTTAAAGATCATCTGGTTCCAACCCCCCTGAAATATGATTGCTTCACTCAGTTCAAAAGAGCATGCTGCTTTTACAGACTGTACTGTGTTGCAGGATTTCAAACACACACCTGAAATGCATTTCTGAGTTGAGAAAAGAAGAGCGACTAATGACACTGGAAATGAAAAAAAAAAAAAAAAAAATCTACATTTTCAGACATTCAAGCCCCACTCTGCCTCTCCTCTCCCGCACCTCTTTGGGCAAGCAGTGTACCACAAATGCACAAAAAGGCATTTCAATTATTTCTGCTCTACGTGCATGAGGACTCTCGACACTGATGTCAGGATGAACACCGTCACCTATTTTATTCTAGCAGAATTATCACATGGAAAATAGGACTCTGATAACAAAGTTATGGCAAGTTTCCTGTGAAGAGGAAGGGAAATGCCACAATAAAGGTCTATCAGGTGCATAAGCGTAAAGCACGGAAACTGAACAGCCAACATCCAGTGGGTTCAGAGAGGCCAAAGGATGCACCTTGGCCATTTGCAGGACAACAGCAGTCATTCAAATTCAACACGGCGTGTTTTTTTTAAAAAATATGATTTCCTACTTAGATTTATTTTTCCTTTAATAACACAGTTTAGCATTTCAGAGTTTGGCATTCTACACTCTTACACACTGTCCTTGTTTATTAGCATTTAAACACAAAAAGACATAGCAAGACCTCCAAACACAAATAAATACAAAAACACAATATACAGTAAACTGAAATACAACATATAATAATGCTATTGGGAAATTAAGACATGTTGCTAATTCCTTTCTTTTTATTATTATTATTTTAACAACATGGTTATTGCTGAGCAATAAATTATACATTTTAAAGTTGTTTTTCCCCCTAAAAGAAAAGGACGAGAACCACTGGTTACCAGATCACTTGCACTGTATCCTTACAGCTATTGATAATTAAGACAGGCAGAATATACACAATCAAATGAGGTTGGCCTTCTTTGGTCTTTGTTTTTGATCATAAAACTGAACACAAGTGTACCGTTCACAGAAGAGTATGAGATTAAAGAAATGGATACACAAGTTTCAAACACATTAATTTGTACATTAGTCTTGATCACTGATGTCTTTTCCGTAGATATTTCTTACAGAATTTCTTGGAAACAAATGTCAGCTTTAGTTTTCCTGATTATTACGTTGTTCCATGCGTCTTAAAGGTTATCCTACTTGTCTAAGAGAAATGGACCTACGTTCAGCCCATCATCTCCTAATGGGGTATTTTTCACAGCTCTCTAGTCACCATTAAATCATTGGAGTTTTATACCTTGTAGAAAATATCCTGAACTTCCCCTGTATTTTTTTTTCTATAAAACTGAAAAAAAAATATATAAACCAAACAACAGCTATAAGAAAACCAAAATAGGTGGATCACATGATGCATCGGCAACGATGGAAGCTTGTACCTTCCCATTCCACAAGTACAGATTATACAACTCTCTGCCAGTGACGCAGGTCATAGTTGGAAGATGTGTCCTTTCAGATGTGAGCTCTATTCAAATCCAAAGCTCAGAACACTATGCAAGAAAATGACCCTTACGAATGATAATGCTGGTTTATCTCAGTAACCCTTAGACAGAGTCAAATTTTATCACTACGCATCGCACTGCCAGCAATGGAGCGTGTGAACACCGGCATTGCTAAGAAGTTAAAAAGTCCTTGCAGAACTGGCAACCAAATTAAAAGCTTAGTTCCAAAGGACCAAAAACACAAACACCACGTAGACAACAAACCCTTCCCTAAACGGGTAGGTTAGTAAGCCACAGAGTTGGGATCCAGATTTGAATTCCACATCAAGTCTGGGATGTTTGGATCCAGGATTTTGGTTCAGGTGCTTCTCTGTGAAATTTAGAACTTATTTGAACCCTAAGGAACTAATCCTAACTTGGAGGGAAAAAAACTAAACAAACACAGCCTAGTATCTACACTAAGATCATGAAATGGAAGACAGAAGCTGCAGTCTTGACCATAAATTAGAAGAGAAATAGGAATAGTCAGATCCCTTACGTGTTGTATATCTCTACTCTTCTAAATCTTAAGAGGATGTCCCTGAAACAGCATTCCAAAGTTTTCCACAACCTTCGTTTCTGGTGTTTCTCAGCAAAGGCCTGGATTAAGAGGCAGGAAAGAACAATTAAGCCCTCCATGTTTTGGTTTAAAGAAAAAGGGAGAAAGCCCCACAAGAAAGAAACGGTCAGTCATGCTACAGACTGGCAGAACAAAGATTAGTCCACTTGACTTGAAAACCGTATGCTCCCTCCTCAGTCGAGAGGAGCATCAAATGAGACTTCATTTTGTTGGGTGATTCTGAACAAACAGAGCAGGACACACATTTGCTGCTATTGTTCACACCGACACATCGCGCTGGCCTTCCACTCTGCAGGGCGTGCAAAGCGCCGCCAAGTAGTGAGCAACATCTGGGCTACCATACACGTACAACCCCAAATCACGACAGCTTGTAAGTTTAATTCTAGCCCTTACTGTCCTGATGTGGGTTTTTAAGGTATGTCAACTTGTTTTTTTTTTTCAGTTCCTTTAAAGGGACAAATGTATTAAAAAGAGTAAAACCTAGTGATTTGAAGATAACACTAGGGAACTGGAACCTCTCATTCAATCCCAGCTCCAGGAGATTCCTTTCGTGACTCTGGGCAAGGCGCTTCACATCTCATCTTTGAGTTCCTTTTTCCAGAAAAGACAAATAGCACTTGCTATAAGAATAACACGGTTGCAGATGCAAAGTGCTTACTATGCTGCATATAGCACTAAAAACTACTCTCAGACAGACTGAATTCCAGAAGCGATCATTTTTATTGCAGTAGCTGTGATTTCTAGGTCAACCAGAATATAGAGGTATTGACTGAACAGGACAGGAATTCCAGGAAGAGGTCCAGCTGCTTTTTATTATCTTTCATTCCCAAATTAAAGGAAAGAATTTGCAATTAACAAGTTGCCCATCCTATGTTTTTTCTAAAATACAGCAATCTCCAAATTAGCGGAGTATGAGGAAGGACATGTGTCCCAGATGACATTCCAAGGTCTTCAGAAAGGCTAAACAAACTGTTTGTTTGCTATATACAGGTCTTCAAACCTGGAAGATGTGAATCCAAAGTTTGCCCTTAGCCAAGATCCTCCCTTAGCAGCAGCAAGTTATATTTGCACCACTTGATCAAGTATAATTTGGAGGAAAGGGTTTTGTTTCATCACTTCTACGTAAAGAAAAGACTTTGCATATATATGTGCATGCATGTCTGTGTGTATATGTATGTACCTACACACGTACGAGTAATTTACAGAGCAAAAACTAAGAGATTACGTATGCAACCCAAGAATTTTCCCCCCTCACCTATTTGTATATTTGCATAGTTAAATCATATCAAGGCATCAGTACCGCAGTCACATTTTTCACTCTTCTGTGGTGCAGGCAACTTCTCTTGTCACTCCCTACACACGGCTCTGCCTTGGACCAAACAGCACCAGTGTTTTAAAAACGAAACAAAACAACAACAGAAACCCTGCATTGTTGGTGAAATGCCTGTCCCACGTGAAGGTATACAGATACAAATAGGTGGCAGCTTTTAAACTCACATCTCAACAAGCCATAATCGTGGCGAGCCGAGAAACACGAGCGATACAATCACATTCTAACATTCATGGGTTCAACACTTAAAATTACAACTAACACAAATCTCTACTATCTTTGCATTTGAGAAATTCACCAGGCACAGAAACAGGCACATATCTTCAGCTTTCCTTTTCCGAAGAGGAAAACCCATGGGAAAAGGAAATAAACCATATTTCATATTTATAAGAATGCTAGCATGTTACCCACAACATATTTTTTTCCCCCGTCAAAATTATGCCACCCATCATCCCCTTTTCCTATTGCACATTCTCTTTGTGAAGAACAACATTTACAGTACAAGGCTGAAATCAACATTGCATATTGTAAGTCAGCAGTTGAAGGTGTACCATGTAGACAGTAACTGAAACAAGACCCCTTTAATTAGATCAGAGAAGTAATGCAGACATGGTCATGCATCATAATCGCAGGTTGATCTTTAAAACACCCAAATAGTTTCATCCTGTTTAGAATTCAAGACTTTCTAGGCAACAGATGCACTCACCCTGTGCTGAAGAGTGTACAAAAAGGGCAACATCCAGATTGTCACACACTGGAATCTCCCTAGAGAAAGCTGGAAGTGGAAGAGGCTTGTACGTAACTCGGAGCATCATCGTTAAGAAAGAATACCAGCAAGAGACTTCAGTTGTGCGCTGCTAAGAATTACTAAGCAGAGGAAAAAAAGGTTCCATTGAAGAAACTCTGTTCAAAGTAATGCAAATACTCTGGGACCCCCTTGCAATAATGGCACACCACAGGAGTTAGCCGGGATTCGAGAGTATACGTGGGGGCAGACTGTTGCCCCGTAAATAATTTTAAACAGACAATCCCTAGAAAACTTTGGATATCTGGGTCAGGAACATACAGAAAAAAGGATAAAGGGCATTTCAACGATGAGAGAAAAAGTTAATTAATTTAAGTGTTGAGTAAAGCACCAGGTATCTTTTCCTTTCAATTTAGAGAATATACAGTGGCCTTGTTTTCACAAAATGCTACATACTCCTTGCTGGAAAGCAGAGGAAACCGATTTCTATGTACACAGTAAGAACTCTACAGAGATGGCCCGTGAGTTCTGCGGAGAAAGGGGTGTTACAGTCAAGGCTTCAGGTATTCCACAGCAGGCGGTGTCTACGTTTGTGTAGCAAGATCCTGGATTTCACAGTACGCAGGGTTGGCAAACTGGAAATTCTCTGGCAGCTTCATGTAGTTTTAAAAAATAAGTGCAGTAGGCCTCCATTTTATTAACTGTGATAAAAAGCATATATGCAAAAATATTTTTATATCGATAGCACATTACTGCATTATAAAAGCTGCCCATGTGAAGCTGAAGATTCTGGCAGCTGGTGCTTTTGGCACTTGGGAGATGTGGAAAGCAGCATAGAGATCTGTGAAATACAACAGTGACTGATGTTTCTGCTACAGTGATCGGCATTAGTATAGTTAGCAGTGTTCATATTTAAACTTCTCTATGAAGTTTCTGAGTCAATATCCCACACTAAGAGGAGATATTCAGATCTCTTAAAGCTACTAGTTTAGGCTGCGTGCAGACTCAGGAAGACTTCCCTATTAGTTTACACTTTTCGCGTGTTTCAAAGTCCTCTTTCAATCACAAAGGCTGGAAACTCTTTTTTCCTCCTCTTTTAAAGAGCCTGGATTTAGAAACGCAATTCTGTCACAGGAGTTGGAAACTGTAGTCACAAATCTGCAGAATATGCTGGGCCCTGCTTAGATGAGAAATCTCCTCCAAGTCCCAGATTGAAACAGGATATAAACTTTTGAGACGGCCAAACGGTTTCGTTTAAGTTTACAAGACATGCATTAGCAATGGGAGGAGAGTCCTTTGGACATTTCCACTTGGGAATCCTGTTTTCAGTAAAATTCTGTGATGCACAAACACAAAAGCTCAGCTGCCTACATTCACAATTATTAAAATGACACGAGTTGAGCGAACCTTCGCCCTAAAGCGTTAAGTGATGGGTTTGCTTACGCAGCCTGCATAAAACTGCAAGTGCCGTCTAATTATATCTAGAGATATAGATGCGGGTATATCTATAGATATTTATCTCTTGTGCAGAACGTCCTCCTTCCGTGCTAGCAATTAAACGCCAGCACGTGCCTCCATATTTGAACTTGCACCTGTTGACAGCTATGTACCATAGAGGGAGTACAGTACCTGGACAATGGAAGGCAAGAAAAGGAAGACAAGTCGCTGCTGACGGTTGCGACGGTCAGCAGCAGGCAGTATTCTAGCAGGTGCCTGGAAAACCCATGAAGACCACTTAGCATGCATTGTATATTCATAAATACTTCTTGCAGGCACTGTGTGTGAAGGCACAGCCAAAAAAGACAACGGCAAAGACAAGCTGAAATACAAAGGCATGAATTCAACTGCACCTTGGACGAAAATTGTGACTATGCCTCAAAAAGCAGCAAACTGATACAACCTGACATTGAAGGCTGAGATGCAAGGTTTCCTTTCAAGCCCACGAAGGCTAAAAACACAGTGGTGCAAGTCTGCTCTGCTTAAGCGGTTCTTGGATTTTAAAGAGCACCACAGTCAGGCTGCGTCACTAGACTTGCTTGTCACAGGCTATTAAATAGAAGCAGATGAACACAGCAGGTTGCAATCAGCATGTTTCAGGGCTAGCAAACACTTTCCGCTACAGTTCAGGCTGTTAGAAGAAAGAAGCCCGTGCATTCCCCGTTAGGATGCTTGTCTGCTATGAAAAGCTGTCATGAGCATATACATTCGCAGCCCCGCAGAATTCTCAGATGGGTCTGTTTCAAGTGATGCCACCTTACAACCACAGGCATTAGAGGAAAAATGTCGCCTGCCTTCACAGTGGCCATGGAGACTGTCTAGTCCAAGCTCCATAGGAGCACTGAGCATAACGTTTTGGCACCTGAATAAGATGGATTCCACCATGGCCAAGTCATAGAAGCTCCAGAAGCCAAAGAAACGGGCTTTGGCTTCTAGTTTGTACATGGCAAGGTACCTTAGGGCTCTGAAGACAAGGCTAAACATTATGCCTGAAGTCCAATTAAACTACCATTTCAGATATCAGAATTAATCTGAATAAAAAGCTATGGTTTATAAGCAGCACAGCACATCTAAGGCACATGTATGCATGCAAGCCACCATCACTGTATTAAGACATTGCTGATTTGTCCTTAAGAAGCAATGGCTGCTAGTACAGAACAAACATATAGGCTTTTTTCAGCACTAATCCTCCTCCCCAATACTGAAAATACTATATACTGCTGACAGCATAATGTGCAACATATATAGCTTGATTGGAAAGCATGGGGCAGAACTTTAAAAAATATACAGGATTCCGTTTAGAACTCCAAAGTTCAACAAATGCCCTATTTTAGGGTGAAAACAATTATAAATCTGATAATGATGCACAGCATCCATGAGTGATTTTTCCTTAATTTTGAAATAGTGTCATTAACTACGACATATATTGTAGGTTTACATTTCTAAAGAGAAATAACAGAATTGAATAGTTTTTTTTCCTATCACAAGTGATAACCAGTGTTTGATATCTTCTATTTTTCTTCCAAGAAATATCAGTCTATCAACAGTTTTAAAATAAAATGTTTTCTGTAACAATAGAACTTTAAATAAAAATATGATTTTGATTCAGATACTTTTGAGAAGACATGGATGCTTTTCCAAGATCTTCTGACAAAGTAATTATTAAAACAGAGACCAGATGAGGCCTTAAAAAGACAATATACTATATTTCAGACAAGATTGCACCTCAGTTTTTCAAATAATATCATAATTGCAACATTACTTCATTTCTTCTTTTAACATGCTGACAATTTCCAGCTAGCCCACGTGTGAAGGTTTTTTTTTGTTTTTGTATTCTAGCTTAAAGAAATAAAAGTCAGTAATTTATTCAGCACATACTGTATATGTCTTTTCACCTCCAATTGACTAGATCATTAATAAGTTAAAAAAAAAAAATCCTCTCTGACGATAATCACTATCCTCATGAGGGATAAGTGATTCTTCAGAGCTTAAGTGTTGCTAGTTCTATTAAAAAATATACCATGGTATGATTTCTTAATGTGTTGCTACTTTCGCAATTGGACCCTATGCAGTTATGCCTTCAAACTCTTCCATCTGTTCCACAAGGTGGTTCTGTGAGCTTTAGGACCTCTGACTGAAGACAAACTGATATAAAACCCCCAAACGGAGTTGTCTTCTGTTTAATCCGCCTCCCCCATTGTATGTCAGGGGTCTGGTAGATCCGATGTATCCACTATGACTTTAATAAAAATAGTATCATCTTTAATATACGTTCCATTCTCTAGAACAGTTTGAGCCACAAAGACCGGGCAGCCAGATGCAATGTTCATTTCTCCAGTTGGCTTCTTGAAACTGCTGCTGTTTGGATCCGGCTTGAAAGCATCTCCTAAGTGGCGTCGAGACGGTCCCTGATCCATTAGCATGAGAGTCACTTTCTGTTTAAACGGCCAAGGAAGCAACGCATCGTATTCTCCACGCATTATGACAAAAAACAGTGACAAGTGCGTCCCCTTTCCCATGCCATCTCCGTTGAGGTAAACTCTGGCACACATCTTGTAGCCAAAGTATCCAGTATAAAAGGGTTGGCTGTACAAGGACAGAGTCTTCCCCATGACTGCCTCTTGCTTCCGACGTTTATAATCTCGGATTTTCCAAATTAATACTCCGTTGTAACTGGCAGTTTCTAAAACTTGGAATCGGAGGTCCATGTCAGCCAGCCGAATATCATGAACACTCAGCATCTGATCATGTCTGCTCAGCTGTGTCTCTAGCAAGCCTGTTAGAAAACAGAAAAGACGAAGGTAAGAAAAGTGGGGTTTTTCTAAAGACTGTAAAAATCAATTGCCAATGCTGCTATTGTATTTGAAAACATTTTCCTCCTCAAGAAACAAAGTGCATTCGGTCACCCACGAAGCAATTTCCACAGACAATAGTTTGCCAGCTAGTATCTACGTTAACTGGGATTTTTACAAACATGGGTGTTAATCACACATGCAGTAAAAGTCAAATATTCAAATCATTAACATAAATTTTGTCTGGTCACTAAGCAATATAACTACAGAGGCTTCCATTTTTTGAGAGGAGACTTGGTAGCATTACCTGTAGATCGCTATTAGCAGTGAAGACCTTGGAAGTGGTCACACATCCTACACAATTCCTCTGAAATTCAGAAGCACCGCTGATCACTCAAAATATTCTTCTCAGACACTACTTGTCTCAGAAATGTAGTGCTGTTACCTTGTCTCAAGTTCATCATAAAAGAACAAAAAATTCAAGCTTAGCTCTGCATTATATGGTCAGTTATTTAGTTTGGAGGGAGGGCTGTTTTTAATGTCTTCTTTCCTTCACATGAAAATATTACTCTTTGTCTTTGCATACCGGCAAAATTGGCCAACACACAATACCGAGAAACAGATGAATTTGTAGGGAAGGTTTGTTTTATACAGATCTATTTAAATATTAAGTTCTTTGTCCCAATCATTTAAACACTTACATATGATCTACACTATCTTGCCAAACTCCAGTTTTCACCTTATTCAGCAAGCACAGTAATTTTATTCTCAAGCACATCTCAGAGTTTTCTTTGGATCAAATACACCTCTGTAACAGATATCAGGACAGCTGGTTTTAGGGGGATAACCATACTGTTGACCCGTTCATGGGGGAGAAGAGTAATAAAAGAAAACTTGTCGATATGCCGAGACTATATTTAAAGTAGCTGCTGAAACCTATTAACTGTCAAAGATCAGTTGAGAAACTATTTATAATGACCTAACATTGTAATCAAGACACTGGCCAAGAAAGCATAATAAAAGGCAAGAACCAAGTCTACGAAACAGCATGGAAGCAATGCCACATCATCCACAAAGGGATTATGCAGCTTCCTATTCAAAAATCAGAAGAATCAGCATTATTGATGCTTCCACATAAAAATCACAATGGGAGTGCCTTTCAAAGGACATAATTTCTCTCTTGACAGCACTGCAGAATACTTCGTTCCATTGTGCTTACACTTACTTGTATTTCGAGCTCCTTGCCCTGCAGTTTTATCAACACTTTCCAGCTCAGTCACTCTGTTCTGGAGGGATTCTACACTGCTCTTCATGCTGTCAGCCTCCTCCCAGTTCTGTCGGAAGGGACGGATTTCTTTGTCCAGTTCTTTCAGTTTCTCTGCTTGACTGTCTATCACTCGCTTTATAAAACAATAAGTTACAAGTTAAAATAACAAAAATACATTGATTTATGCAAATTAAACACAGATTATATATTGATAAGAAGATACATTTCCAATATAAACAAGTGTCACTTATGTCAAATATTTTAACAACACAAACCTTGAAAATTTAGAGGAATAGCCCAAGTATTTATAAAACAAAAAATCTTCAGTGCTGCATGGGTACTAATATTACAGCACTATTAGAATTATCAACACAATATTTTTTTTTTTTTAAAAGGAGTTGTTAGTGTGCTCGTCTAAGTTTTTTTAAAAAAACCTTTCAATGCAAGAACAATCACCTGAATGTCTCTATATTGATATCATGGGCTGATACTTGTTTAGTTTTGTGTCAGAGTACTTAAGCAACAAAGTATGGGCACAACAACTTACCATGGTGTGAATCAAGTGGCTGCTCATGTGCATGTGTTTGTCATTGAGTAACAGCAAAATAACTTACCCCTCCAGAAAAACATCAGTACTCTTGCACACATGGAGCAGGAGTACGGATACGTGCAGCTACAGAGGCATTCGCAAGCTCCATGCTCACATAAACCAGTTATCAAAGCCTTAGTTATTATATGCCCATAACCATAGCAGAAGCTCTCACGAGTGTAAGCAAAACTACCACTTCTGACCCCTTAAGCACTTTTAAGATTCACCACCCTTACTTCCTAAATTGAATAACCCTCCTGAAGGTGCTTGCTGGCTGAGTCTTTTTAAGAAAACAAAGAAAAAAATCCCAGCTGATTTTGGAAAGGCATGAAATATAATACTAAAAAAAAAAAAAAAAAAATACATAGAAAGGCTGGTATTCTCCAAAAGTGGGACATTGCAAGCACCTCCGTATATTACAAATATAAAGGAGAACACATTTCCCAGTCTAGCTCAAATCTGATGCAAGAAATACACAGCACTTTATGTTATCACAGCTAATTTGGACTAGCAGGAATTTTAGCCAGAACCCCATAATCAGTTGTGAAGTTCAAATGATAACACAAATATTTGAGACAAGAAACTACTTTTGCTACCACCCACAGTTAAATTCCAAATCTAACTTTACAGTTTATTATCATATAGTGCCAAAATGTATAAAAACAATGTTTCACTTCTTAAAAAAAAAAAGTTGCAGTTGAGTACAAAACAAGAAAATAAAGTTATTTTGCATTTGCCTTCTGGTTAGCCATGTGGATTCAATGTTCCCCACTGATGGGGAAAACCCTTCTGCCTCATGCAACCTTCATTTCCCCTTTTAGGCATTTGCTTTTAATCATGTGTTTTCAGCTATACTGAAAGTCTGTAATGATTAATTGAAGGCTGTCAATTTGATAAGTCAGATAGCAAAATCAGGTTCTAGGAGTGTTTTATTTTGTTGTTTCTCAAAAGCACTGAGCAATCTAACATATTTCAAGATTAACTATTTATTTCTGTGTTGGTGTTTAAAAACAAGCTTACATACCTCACTTGCAAAATTACAACTTTGGGAAGGAAAGCTGTGTACTAAATCGTAGATGCAGGGGCACGGTCCCATTACCTAGATTAAGCAATTTCTCTGGACGTACTAATCATCAGCTACCAACACACTCACACCCTCTCACTTGGGTTGATGGTAATCAGAAAATGAAATAGGGAAGGGCTGTTCCCTATACGTATAAAAAGGAAACACACCATGGAACGGCCTGAATGAGCATTGTAAGAGCAGGGCCACAAGATTTGGCCATTAGTTCACAGTTAACATGCAAAAGTAAACTCAAGGTGTGCCCGAGTCTCATCTTTTTCCTTTATTCACATGTGAACTCTCCAAGGCAAGAACAACAACATGGTTGTGGGTTTGTACAGTGCCTCACAGAGGTGCTCTAATTTCCAATTAGGACCTCTTGGCACTGACACAGTTATCAAACAAAATGAATAAATATATTTTCAAATTAACTGTGAAAGCGGTAAAGATGCAGAAGAATAGCAAGTTATTCTTTCGGGAAAAGTTTACTAAAAGTTGTTACTGGGGACCAACTTCTCTCCATCAACGTGTGTGCAACATTCTACCTTTGTACATGCACAATCAATTGTGGTTTTTCGCTGCGTCTACTACACATTGGCAAACGTGTAGTATTTTGTCTCCTGTACCTCTTTATGAGAATTCAAGAGATAGAGAATAATCAGAAATAGACTTGTATTCTGTTTTTAAAAAGCAGTGGGATCTCTAGCTTTTTACCCCACAGGGAGTCAACCTCCCTCATTGCTGGGAGATACTGATGTACTAAATCTGAATTTAATACAGCACTGGAGAATTTCACTGTCTCTAATTATTCCATTAGAAAGCACACAGATGTCTCACACTGTACTCATAAATTTTGAAGCAGATATCAATTTTCTGCGTGCACTTTTTATTCCAGCAACTGACCTCTCCAGATCATTAATCCTGAGTTATGTGCCTGGCAAATCATTGAGGGCTCTTCTTGATGTTGATTTTCACCTAGGTTTTGTTTGGTATTTCTAATAAATAATTTTAGCACTATTATTACTAAAAGAATTTAGAAAACATCATGAGGAACTGAAGAAAGTTATATTCACAGTTCTCTCTCTTTCAGTGCTCCTAATGGACCTTTCCATTGCAACTGATAAAGCAAAACTGAAAAGCTAAAGAACACGCCAGAAAAGGAACCAACGGTACTACTTGACTGGGAAAACAAATTATACATCCTCCTCCTTTTAAGGAATGTATTACCAATCAAATCATTTTATATTCACAAGGTCATTGTTTCTTTTGTCTTTAAGTAGCTCATGTCCACACTCAGCTTAAGACTTGGATAACTAATATGCTTCCGTATACTTATAAGAGATACTGGATGTGAAAGCTCCTTTCCACAAGACAGCAGTCAAAAAAGTATCACATACTCTCTTGGTAAAAACACTTCCCCTAGAGACCAGTATATAGAAAATTAATCTGAATCAAAACATCTCAAGGTTGAGGCTCCTGCCAGTGCCCAGACATCTTTGATGCCTTTACACGAGTTGTGTTAAATGCCTCGCAGTGCAGATGATGCCAGTTGTGCTCAGAGAAACAGCTGTTCCCAAGACAAAGAAGGTCACAGGACAACTAATACTGAAACTGTACTAGAAATTACTAGCACGTATAGGACTTGGGGGACTAAGCAAATAACGCTTGTCCAGGCTTCAATTGGCTAGTTCTACACTGGAAGTATCTGTGGCTCTTGTATCACCGTGGCTGCTCAGTGCAACCCAGAAAAAGAATGGCTCACAACAGGTAGCTAATCCTTCAGCTCTCAGTAGGCAATAGAAAGAGGGTAATCATATTGTCCAGGGAAAACCAAATTGAGGCGTCTTTCCAGGATGTCCTTAACAACCTGACTGAAGTTTCACTAAGTGGAAGGTATCAGGTTGAAATAGCTGTAAAACACAGTTTGGTTTAAAATAAGTGAACTAAAATAGCTGGCAAGTAGTAGTAAAGAGGAGGAGGGTAAAAAAAAAAAAAAAAAAAAAAGGAAAGAAAAGAAAGAAAAAAAAAAAACAAAGAGCAAAACACACCCTCTCCTGTACTTATTATCACCAAAAAGCCACCTGTTGGAATCTGACAACCATATTGCCTTGTGGGGTTTTTTGCTAAACATAAACCATTTGAAAATTGATTTTGCTCACACTTACAGCTTGAGGAAATCAAAGATATTGCAACCTGTCATCTAGACAATCATGAAAAACTCTGCTCTGTGTTTTTTCCATTTCCCCTCTCATTGCTGGTTATTGAGACAGCATGTGTAAAAACCCCAGGCTTACAAATTAACTTACCTCCTGCTGGATTCAATCAGCAATATCAATACATACAAGGATTAGCTTCCCAGTGTCAGAATGTAATATTGTAAGCATGCAGCCATATCCCAGACTATCATCAGACCAAGTAATAATGACTAAGGCAGGCTAAACTGGTTACTACGTGGGCAGAACATGGAAAGAAATAAGTGCTATAAGGAGAAATGTTGCTGTTCACGAACTTAAAAGTTTTCCTTATAAACCTACATCGAGGGTCTCAAGGCTCTGAGCTCTTGGATGTGCTATTCTTTGAATTTTAGCCATACTCTAGTCCAGATAGTTATCTCTTTCTTAAGTATCAATATTTACAGTTTAATATGTGAAGTAAATAGTAAGCCAAAAAGACAATTTTATTTAAATTCCTTTAAGATGGATGCTAAAGCAGGTATCTGATGTGCTAGCAGCAGACATACTAAAATAAAGCATAAATGACACCTTGCTTGCTAAACATCTCCTGAGGTTTCCCTAATTGCTGTTACTATCACGCAAGCTAACACAAATTCCCAGCATCCACATTCCAAACCAGCTCTAAATGCAAAGCAAAGAATTTCAGCTTAGGCTAAGCACCAAGCTAGTGCATTCAGAGGATTTCTAGTTTGACGCTGGCTTTTAGCCAGGTGATTCAGACCACAGAATAAGAAACTCGGACCTTCTGGCAAAGCAATAATTAGATACATTTTCCTCAGAAGAACAGAAACATGGATTTAAAAAAGTGTATTTATTCAAATACACTGTACTACGTTTGGATTAATTCCACACCAGACTGATCTCACTCATGATTAATATTTTTTAAAATACCGGCAAGTAGAAGAGAAATATACATTATACATATGACAGTTTTAAGGTGCTAATCTTGTCCTCCAGTTTGACAGCAGTTCCTCAAGCAGTTATTTTTCACAGAGTAGAAAAAAATAATTATGATTATTCTTCAGGTAAGATTTGTGATTTTGTTTTCAGTATTTTCCCTTTCAAACAGGGGGGTTGTTTTAACATAGGCTAGGCAACTGCAGTGTTTTAGTGAAGTATCTTACTCCAATAAACCAGCTACTGACCAGAAGAATTAAAAAAAAAAACAAAAAACCAAACAAAACCGAAACCAGAACAGCTTTATAATAAGGTAAACTCTGTCCCCCCCTTTTTTAATTAGAACTCCTCACTTCACAACTGTAAAGGCACAGAACAGAAGCTACTACCATTTCTGCTTTAATGGGGAGATTCTAAATTTCTTACCTGTAAATGAAGTATTTTAGATTCATTATTCCGCAGCATTTCCTTCTGTCTTTCAATTTCTATTTCAAAGCTACAAATCTGATTATGTAAAGTTTGTATACTCTTGTTCTTTTCCAAACTTTCATTCTGGAGCAAGGCCACCTGGAAGAAATTCTACAATTACTCCTGCCAAAGTTTATTAAAAAATACCTATAACTGTTAGTTTTAAACTATCTTACACACATGAAAGGGATGAGATCCTAGTAAAATCTCTCTGCATGTCTTGCAAATAAATAAATAAACCCCAACCTTCTGAAAGCTACTTTTGCACTTCCACAGCATGGTATCGGTACAACTTTGGCTAATGAAAGTGCAGATGTAATACACAAACAGCAAAAAACCCTTGTGTCTAAGCACAGTATTTTCTTTATTCCATTTATTTAATGGCTTAGTTTCCTGGTTTCCACTAACTGACTTGGGAGTTGCTTGGAGTTTGGAAGAGACAACCTATTTAGCTCTAAATCAGTGTTAGGAACTTGAGCCCTGCACAGAAGCAATACCAGCGAAAAGCTAGTTGGGAAAGGGAAATCTTCCCCATCTACTCCAATCTATCCTGATCTACAGCAAGTTTAAGGAAAAACACCACCTGCAAGGGATTGGCTTGGCTTCACAGAATGTGATGGTGATGAAAACTCCTGAAATGAGTGAATACAGAAGGGATTCATGCATTTGAAGGAAAATCCAATGGTGCCTACCAGTAGAAAAGACTAAGGAACTACAGGCTGCAGATTATATTCTCTCTCTGTATTGACATTTTATGAATTCATTCATTAGTGACTCATTCCTATTTTAAAACACGAGCCTTGTTAGAAGAATATAATAGATTGTATCACCTTGAGGATGAAAGTAATACAGTAAATATTCTCTGTTACACTATTCTGTGTTCTGTTCATTAATGTGGTTTGGGGAAGGGGGTTGATTTCCGGTGGTGGGTTGCTTTATTTAGAAAAAAAAAAAAAAATTCTTATTTTTCCCCAGGCAAGATTATTCAGTGGCAAAAACATAGAAAACAAACACCTGACACGAAGTGACAGTTGGACATGCCCTGACTAGTTCCACAGATAAATCTTTATATGGGTAACAAGCAGTACCATTTTTGACCCAGGCAAATCTTGATAAACATTCCACGTTAAGACCAATTACTTGGATGCTCTACATTCCCCAAAAAGATCTACACCATCATCCCCAACACAGATGCTAGTTTGAGGTCAAACTGTTTTTACCCCTGATGTGGGGTAAAATTTGTAGATTGTAGAATTCAGCCACCCTAACTGCCCTCTGATCAGACACAGTCAAATCACTTACGTGCCACTGCATTCCTAGACTGAAGAATCTAGCCAAAGAGGTAAATAATTTCGATCTCTATACTAGCCTAAACTAGACAAAGGACCACCAAAGTCTGCAAGGCATTCAGCAGGTTCATCAGACAGTGGCTCAAAAATATAGATACTATAATATATATGCATATCTACTTTTCAATATAGCATAGCATGTGTGGATATACACACATACATTAGTTCCGCATTTTATACATGGAAAAACTGGCAGAAAAGGCTCAACAGAAATGAGACAAAGCCAATTTTGCCAGTGCAGAGAGAGAAAGAATCTCGAGGCTGAAGTAATGCGTGCCTAGGTACTAGAGAAAATTTTTAAGAACAAGTTTAAATTTAAACTAGCACCCTGCCTCCTACATATTTCAGATCTGCTGGGTTGCCACTTTAGTTTTTTTGCATCCTCCTTTTCCTTAATGAATCAGAGTTCTTTAGTTAATTGTGATCTTTACATTCCCCTTTTCTCATTGTTTCCTCCCCAGGCCTCCCAATCATAAGGCAGTTACACTCTGTGTCACTACCATTACATTTCCATTTTTGTACAAGTTATAAAACGTGGGTTTGTCTCGCACTGAGATTTTCCACACAGTTCTACAGAACACAAGAAAAATAGAATTATGTCCTGCAGCCCTTAATCATACAGAACTGTCACTGCTAAGTCAGTAATTGTAGTTTGGTGGCAATTTGCGAATAAGAAATCTTTAACACTAAATATAGTTTCCTAATTGCATTTGGTGTAAGTCTCTCAAACTTGAGTTAAAAAACAGGGTAAAGGAAACACAGCATCCATTTACAAACTGCATCCATCAGCTTCCTTTACTTCCTTGTCATATTTGAAATATTGCTAGGATAAAACATGCTCTTATTCAGCAGTTTTTCAAATTAAGCTTTTGCTTATTATTGATTACTAAAAAAGAATGGAAGAAACCCTCTTACACCACAAAGAGCTGGATTGAAACAGACAGGTCCCATATTTAAGTCACATATTAAAAAAGAAAAGTCAGTTTATACCAGATTTCTTTAAGAAAGTGACGAAGCCACAAAATTACGTGCAAGTCATTATTTCCAACATCACAAAACCTGTGGGAGTTCAGTCTGCAAGTCTGGCCCATCACAGAGTGAACAAACCACCAAATTTTAATTCTCCCACAAAGTTTTGATCCAGGATTTTACATCTGACCTCTTCTTACTACTCCTTACCAACAACAGCATTCAAATACCAAACTCGTAACTTCGTACAAGCTTTGCAGCTCTGAAGACTTTCAGTTTGCATACTCAACAAGCACTGTTAAAAAACATGGTGACTGGGAGAAGGCAACTTCTCCTTTCCCTTCCATACATATCACAGTGAGTATCCCAAATGAAATCTTGACCCTACAGAAACCAACAAGACCTCCACTGACTTCAGCAGGGCCAAGATTTCCATGACATTCATCAGCTAGGTTAACTTTGCAGTGTTGTTCTTCAGGGCATTGATTAATTTTTTCTCAAAGAAGAGAACATCAATGAAGTTACAAATCATTTTGTTACCCTTCTCTAGAATAAAGTCATTGACATATGATATGTGGTTAGCTATTCTGGTAACTTGGCATGGTCTAGGGATTTCCAGTGATTCAACTCTTTATTATGAATAGGAAGAAGTCTATAAAGCAGGAAGTGAAAAAAAAAAAAGTGGACAAACAATGATAAGCAATTATGTCCTAAATGAAAGGTCAAACAAAAATTGAACATAAAAGAGTAGTAAAGTATATATTCTCTTAGCTCTATAAGAGACAAACATAGAACTGCTGGGCATTTTTTAAAGGACAAAGCATCTCTCAGGACACTGACAAAAGGCAAAACATGGTCTATTCTGGAAGTCACAGGGAACATGGTTTCTTTCTATCATGTGAAATAAATTGTATAGTTTTAATCAGACTAATGAAAAAAGAACGAAAGATATGAATTTGTAGCTGTTAAAAAAAATGTACAGTTCCAACATCAACAAAGAAATTCAAATGCAAAAGCGAACTTAAGTATTGTTATTGATCATCAAACTAAGACTTACACATGTAATAAAAATTCTGCCTAAAATAACTAGACCTCTCCCAGGTTCAGTGGTTTCCTTACAGGGCTTCAAGTCCAAAAACAAGGAGTCCGTGCACAAATGTGCTGGGAACAAAATCGTATTTTGCTGTTCCTGTTAACTTCTGCTTTAAAACTATGCTCCCTGCGGCTGCAGGACCTTGCTGGAAACCCATGAATGAGAGATCATTGTAGGCCAAGAAGGGAACATGCTTTCTAGACAGAGTTTGCTAAACTTGAGCTAGTGGTCTGCTGTGAGATGACAGAAGTCACAAGCCACACATATCCTAACTGCCACTGAGCTTACACTGGTATTTTTTTAATGGCTATGTAAAACTTTTTCAAAAAGATTTAAGAAAACAGTAATTTGTGGTTTGTTTTGTTGGGTTTTTTTAATCAAAGCCTTATATTTTATTTGCAGAACAGATGATTAAGTCATTCAAATGATTCTGAGCTGATACTGATATGATTTCCAGCATCTCCCAAATCCCAAACATTCTAAAACCAGGAGTCCCAAGGAAGCATTGCAACATGAACTTCATGCTGGTCTAGCACTAAAGGAGAAATCATCATGCCCCTGAGCTACAAAATGTTTAATTTAATTAACCTTTGCAGGTCGTTAAGCTTGGAATGCAAGAACAAAAAAATAAATAAAATAAATAACGAGTTTATTACATGGTATTTCTAATAATGTTATCTCTGGAAAAATATTGAGCTAGCAAAAATATAGCTCATAGCTCTGCCATAGCTTTCTGAACCCTCCCTTTTGTAAGAAGGCAGCTCAGAGAGTAAATTTAGTACCAGACTGTTTATCTATGTGAAGAAAGCGTTTTAATTAAGTTACCAATGGGGAGAATTGTATATGGAGTTGCGAAGCCAAGTTTCTCACAGCATTTTATTATAACAAAGGTACGAGATATGCTAAATGGCTTGATTGCTTTTGGAGCCTATTAGTGCTTTAGCTGTAGTGTTGAACAGCTGTTAAACAGAAACAAAGCGCTTCTTCCAGTACTTTTATATGATTTAAAGAAATCAATGAAAATTAGAAGTGAGTAGAAGATATACCTTATTTTCTAGAGCATTGCTCCACTCTTTCAATAAGTTAACATGCTGCACTGCTGAGCTGGCTTCATGTGCTTTAATTTGTTGGTTTGTTCCCTGTGACAACAAAGAATTTATACATTTTAGCCAATTCCACTTCTTTTAAACCTACAAAGAAAGAGTATATCAAGACATCGAACCAACACTACATATTTTGGTTCACGGATGCATGTTGCAGTACTGTAGAGAGAAGGGAATCTACTTGGGAATTTACAAAAGTCAGGAATACATTTAATATAGCAAGTGTTTTATACAACTGCCATATATTTCCATCCAGTGTGCTTGATACGTCACAGACAATAAAGATGAACAAGATTTACAAAGTGAATTGTACTTGAGAGTCTTCTGTGTAGCTTTACACTAAATAAAGCACAATAAAACTCTTGAGTCATACAAAACCTAAACTGTCCAATTCCCCAAACTGTAATTTAAAACTTCTGTTGTATTTCATGAACAGCTTCATAAGCACTAAATTCTCCCTCAGTTGAGTATTAAAGACAAATATTTAAGATAAATTTATCATCACTGGAAACTGCCAGCTTTATAAACTACTTCAAGAGATATTACAATGCCTACTTTGTCATCCTAAAATGTTACCATGATTGCTCTATGATATTCAGATATGCTGCCTCTGCACAACCTATAAATGCTGTTACAAATAACCACTATATCAAAAGTTTACAGAACACACATAGATCATATACAGAGTACATAAGATGCAGACCATATTACTTTATTTGTATTGTGTTGCATTACACCTACCTCAGTAAGTGTTTTGCAATGCAGAGTATATTAGCTTTGATGGTAGATAAGCTGCAAAGCACCTGAAAGGGTTTCAATGATCCTCAAGGTATGTACTCTATATAAAATACTAAAAATATATATGTGGATATATGTACATATATGCACACATATACATACATAAAATGAATGGCAATACATACGACATAACAGTGGGCAGGGGTTACAGCATTGATCAGTTCTACCACCAAGAGCATTACTGCTAACACTTAAAATGATGAATGCTCGTTATTTAAGAACCTGGAAATACCTGCAGGAAGTAATTTATTGAGAAGAGTTGCTGCTTACAGTTCTTGTCTCTTTAAGTTGTCATGGGCTAACGAATCACGCTATCTGATAAACTCCTTTTTTTCCTGTCAGAGGTTTCTGGTATTTCCTGACTAATGTCTTAATTATATAAGCATCCAAATTCCCCAAGATATATGGTAAGGGAAACAGAATATTGGAAGAGACTAATAAACTCTGAGGTTTGGCCTTTTTTATTTTTTAAAATATCGCAGGGATTGCCAGGATTAAAATCTAAAACTTTTTTTAAAAAAAAAAATAATTCATGCTATGCTTTGATTATACACCTGTGTGCACACAGACATATGAATGCACAGAAAAATATGTTTTAAGTGATCTAATCTATATTTAACCTTAATAATAATATTAAGACACACAAATGAGAGAAAATATAAACATACTTAGCTCAAGAAATGAAAATACTTTCATAGAAACAACTGAAGTTACTAGTCTATTTTCTGAAGAACAAAAGTGACTTTCCTCTTATTCTAAGTTAAGTTCTTCAAATGTATCATCTTCCTATTTCAACAAGATGCACCCCATAACCGAACTCCCAAACCAGTGCAGGAATGTGTGGGCTCTTCACATTGTTTATTTTTAAAATGCAAAACCAAACACCTGCTGCATAATCACTTGGTGCAACTTGATGACCTTTTCTTAACCGAGACTAGAGAAGTCCAGAACTTTCATGTCAAAGAGTTAGGTTCTATTTGCAGACTTTCATCAATTGGGAAGTACAATTGTTATATACTGACCTGAAAAGTGCAGCCATAACGCTTAAAACTACAGGTACTTGGGGCATTAATACATTCTGACAAATGTGCATTCAACTGCAATAGGAAAAAAATGTGAGTTTTGGCAAAAGACGTTTGCATGATAATGCTCAAAACACAAAGGGCACAGGTTACCAGGTTTGTATTGTGTGCCATTTGCAGAACATACAATACACGTGTGTATATTTTCTCCAGTCTGACCTAAAGTGCAAATACTATATATACACATATGTAAACCACACACACATGCCAATACAGTATACAGTGTGATACACTTAATATACAGTGAAACTTCTACTAAAGACTATTTCAATAGGCAACCCAATTAAAAAGAAAATGCAAACAAAAAGAACACACTACAATTATTTATATGATTTCATTTGACTTTAGAGAATGACTAATCTTTTCTCAACAAGTAATTTTTTACTGGTGTTCTGAGGAAGTCTTAAGATCAGTTTCACTGTAGTAAAGTACATTTTTTTCTAATCCTAATTTCATGAAGAACCAATTTTTCGAAACATAACATGCAATTCTCCGTGCCTAAATTTAATGGTTAAATTACACAAAAAAGACTAAACAAGTACTGCATGAAACAGACAAAGGGTTTTAGAATAGGTACAGTTAAGTAACTTTAAAAAAATGCAGTACACAGGACTAAAACTGATTAGTAAAATGCCTGCATTTTTCACAGATTGAGATTTACTCCAATATCTTGAATTATTATGAGCACAGACCACTTTTCATTTAAAAAATAAACCAATTCACAGAAGCATATACATATATACAGACAGCAGCCATTGCAGCGCAGAGGGCAGCAGTTGGATGCAAAATGCCTAAAAGTTGGAGCAAAGAGCCATTTTTGGAAAGGACAGTGCAACAAATACTCTTCTCTGCAGTTTGTATTTCCCACAAAGCAGACAGGAGCTCGAGTCTAGCTCCTCAGCTGGCATCACTCTCTTGGGTTTCAAAATCTCATTTGAAATTCCCACACCATAAGTCCCACATGACTCAGCTCATCCACCTCCACGGAAAGAAGTGGTGAACCAGTTCTGCTTTGAACATGTTGCTCTGGAACAGACAGGGCAGTCTTTAAAAGCAGATACCAAGATGCAAGCCGTCACTCATCTCTGATATACACCTATTACGTTCTAAACACTATCTGTAGAAATTCACAGTATAATTTCAAAAGACACGTGGTTCGGCAAAGACCAAATAAGAAAGAGACATGTGGTATAACAGGCTTTACAAGAAGGCCACATTTTCAACTTCTCAAAACTAGAAGTCTGCCAAAGACTTATGAATTAAACAGGAAAAATTGCCTTTTATTCCGCAATAGGATATACGCTTCTTGTACACTACAGAATTTTCTCAAACTGTTAGGCAGGCATTTTCCTATTTTCTGCATTAGAGTCGTTGTCCCTAACCATGCAGCTAAGTAATAATATATACATTTTCACAGTTTCAGAAAAAAATTAAGCAACATACAGCAACAGATGATGCAGGGCAAGATGACTGTTTAAAGTTCTTTTTCCTACCAAGGGTTTCAGAACCCAATTCTGACTACATGTGTAACAACCCAGGCTTTAATGGGTCAATTCTTAATAGCACTCAGATGTACCTTTTCTCAAAGTAACTGCTGAAGTCAAGATTTAAGAATATGCCTAAATGCCCCAGAACCAGGATCTAAACTCGGAAGTAAGCACTGAAAGAACTGATTTAGTATACATATTTTCTCTTTTCTTAGCAGCTCAGTTTCCCCTAATAGGTACAATATCTATTATATATTTTATATTTCATTATCCTGGGGAGAACGACTGCCCCTGTGTTTTGCAGGTGCCTAACGTGCAAGTAAGTATCAGTGAAAAGAGAAAAGCTTATCCTCAGATCAGAAACTGAACTTTCCTTAGGTGAGGCTTACAGAGTGCTGAAGACTTAAATAAACCCTTCCAATCCTTGGTGAGTAAGTTCTATTTTTAGGAAAAAGTAACGCACATCGACTTTGACAGATGCTACTTATCTCTTTTAACGTACAAGAACATGAATTTATTCAAGCAAGGCAGGTTTTAGGTTTTTTTTTCATCTGGTCTATATATTACTGCAAGCTTTCATACATTGATATATATTTTTATGCATTGTTGTATCTGGTTGTTGGAATGTTGTACTCACATTACCTTGTATCTTACAGTAATTCTTTAAGTGTCAGTTACTATTTTTTCCCAGATTTAACAGATAATTTTTAAAGATTTAATCATAATTCAAGTTTTTCCATTCAACGATTCTACACATTTATACGATTTTTCTAGTCTTTACTAACTCTTGTCAATGTGCACTAAATTTTAATTCTCTCTTTATTTTAATGTAAGCTAACTACCCCAAGATGCTGCTCTATTGTGCTCAACAAATGCTTCGATTGGGGGAAGGGAAGTGCAGGGGGAGAGCTAGTAAAAATGAAAGCAGGAAAGACATGCGATAATCTTGGGCAAGCCAAGTGTAATAATGACACAAAACTAAGAAATCATTTATTTGTAAGTTGTTTTTTTTTTCAAGAAATCATTAAAAATATTTGAGTGTTATCACACTTAACTGTGTGGTAGAAAAAGCTTTTTTTATGATCTCACATTTTAATAAGAAAACGGCTTCTGGCAAAATTCTTGCGAGATCTTACTAAAAAAATTATTATTTTTCCAGCACAACACTGGGCATGACTTCTTACCTCGCTCCTCATGAGTGTTTTAACACTACATTTATGAGGACATGAAACCATGACACACGGGCAGTCTGTATCTTCATGTTTCTACAGAGGAAAAAGCAAACAAACCACAAATCAACTCTCACTCCGAAATTTAAGATAGGACTTACCTGCAAAGAAAAGCATCCTACAATAATTTAAAAAACACAGAAAATTTTTTTCAATGCTTATCCCAGTTGTGCAGTTACAGAACTGCAGTTGTTCAAACATCTGTTTATGCTTTAGATAGATGCATTGATATTCTGAAGCAAAAATGAGGGTTTTCTTGTGTTTTCCCCCCACAGAATAGATCTATTTTCTTCCCTTTTTATTGTTTTTCCTTAGAGCAATGAAACAATAGTAAAAGTCAAGTTTACTTCCCCAAGAATTACTCACAGAAATGGGCATCTTTAAGAGCGAGCAGAACCACTGCAGATATCCTTTTTAGTAAAGGTATATGGTGCATGAAAAAGCTCTCCAGTAATGTACGTTGCCCACTCTCAGAGAATCTAGTTCCTATGTATGGGTAGTCCCAATTCTTTCCTAATTTTGATTTCCAAACATCTGATACTAAGTCTTACTGTTATACACCCAAAGTTCAAAGAGGTGTTGAAATTTTCTCATGATGGTTGGCAGGCATTTTGATCTGAACCTAGCTGATGATAGATACTTCAGTACAGATGTCAAACCATATCCCCATAGGGAGGGGAGAAAAGCAGGCCCAAGCTAATTGAATTTACATTGCTTCTCAGGTTTTTCTCAACAAAATGAAAAATCTTGAAAAAGAATTTCACTTCATGTCAAGTGACATGTCCCATTCAACTTGAAACAAACCGTTTCATTTCTGGTACTTAAGAAAAGCAAAGGAACAAAGGTCCAAATTCATAAGCCTTTTAGAAAAGGAAGAACAAATAGCATGCCCTTTTTGCCCAGTAATGATGTCTATTTTTTGAACCAAAACCAAGCTCTTAAACATGAGAGGCCTTGGTTCAGAACTCTGCCATAAATCTGCAGATATTTGTAAATGTATGCCTCCTCACTTTTAAAAGCAGATCATCAGGTGTGCTGTTCTGAAGCAAGTCTATCCTGCCATCCTTCTTATTCACACTCGTTCACTCCGTGTAGCACATGTAAACAGTCACAGCGACAGACGGAAGGAAGCCTAAGTTGCTCCTTAGCCAGAGAGCTGGGACAGCCTCCCAAAAGGTGGGGGTGAGGAGCTAGCCTCAGTCCCTCCTCACCAGGACATGCATATCCATTCCAGAAGCAATGCTAACCGACTGACAACACCTCTCCGCAGAGTAACCTCTGTCAGGGTGACCGTGGTACTCTTCTGATAAGCAATGGCCCACATGCGCATGACCATTTCTGTTCAGACTCAAGGACTGGACCTGGCCCCCCTCATTCTGAACACATTTGTCATAGGGTTGAAGAGAGACATCACACAATACTGTGAAGCTCTGGGAGCCTACTGCCCTACAAACTTCTTCAACGGTTTATCAACTACAAAACTAGAAAAATAATGCTCCCTTCTAATACTCATTCCCTAATTTTAACTCGCTCCTCTAACCTGCCCAAACTATCTGGCAACAGCTCTGACATTGACTCTCAGTTCATGAAAAAAAGGCAACACACAACTTCTTCTCAGCTCTGTCTCCAGTTCTCCTCCTCACTCCACACCCCAGGGCCCACCAACTGAAACCAAGGGGAGCCTTTCCAGTGACTTCATGATATACCAGACTAATCCCATTCCAGTGGCAGAATCCCCTTCCTACCGACCATCTGAATTCACACAGTTGAGCACACAAAGCCAAGAGCCAAATGCAGCACATAACATGGGTAACACCACATGCAGGGCACCTGGCACAGGTAAGGGAGGATATTAACGTGGCTCCCCAGAGAAGCCAGTGCCACACTGGGAACAGAACTGGTTCCAAGGCAGTGACAATGGAGCAAGGTGACAATGTCTCGTGTCTTCCCCCGTGGCTGCCCCAGTCAGCTCAGTGGTATTGCAGGCAACTGAGTAGAGTCCAGATTGCCTTGGCAGGGTCTGCTGGGGACAGCCTTTTTGTGGCAAGGGTGGCAGTGAAGAGCCTGGGCACTAAGTAATGCTGTCTTTCCACATCTGTATCATCCCACTACTGCCCAAGTATCAGTTTTATAGGAGAAGCACTTCCAAGTAGTTTTGTGGATTATTCACAGAAAAATATAATAATTCAGGAGCATTTCAGGCTACTAATTTCTGTTTTAGCAATGTACCATCTTTATCTGCCAGGAGTTACACGATGGAAAAGGTAGCTTTGTGACAAAAAACCCAAACTTTTTAGATGGTTTAAACAAAAGAAAAGACATTAAGAAGTTAACTCACCTAGTAACAGTGCAGGCAAGACAAACGCAGTCTAAAAAAATGTGTACTAACATTTTAACTAAAGAGTCTGCCTCCGACAACGGGGATTTCCTACCCCACGGGTCATGGGATTCTATGAAGACATGAACCATACGTACTCCGGTAAAATTATTTTTGTTTCCATTTGCATACCTTTTTTCTCGGTATGCTCCCTTAACTCCATTTTCAGTTCAAGTCACTGAGGCCTACTTCAGTCATTATTACATTAGAGAAATTTTCAGGCTACCAAAGCTAGAGATGAACTCAAGCTCTGGGTGACAAAACTCAAATGAGAAGTCAAAAGGAGTCTTTCATTCAAATGTACAGTCTCATTAAGCTTCTGATTCTCATTAGCAAAGTAAAATGAGGTAACGTTTTATCAGGCCACAACAAATAAAACCATCTGTATTTCTATAATCACTGAACTTTTAAAAATCGAGGCAAAAAAAAAATTAAGAATAGGAGCCAATTGCTAATCTTCTAATTGCGGAGCTTTCTGCACCCCTAAAGCAGCACGGAAACAAAACTGTCCTTCTTCTATGCACTGGAACATCTAAGCCAATGATAACATAAGAATATGTAACACTCCTTGGAAATGTTCTGATTTACAAATGCAGATTTATTTAGAACTTTAAAGGGCAGGTGAGTAGTGATACCAACTTTAGTACAATCCAACTAGTGACATCTCAGCATAAAGGTACATTTTCACCGCTTTGGCTCTCTGGATAAGCCGATTCTATTACCTCTTAAAGCAACTCAGAATTCCACCATTTAAGATTTTGGAGAACAATTACTTCACTTACAAACTCTTTTCTGTACTTCAGAGTAATATGCCATTCTTGTTTCCAGCATGTAGGTCTAAAATAGGTTTCACTGTGAATTAAAAATCTGGTAGACTAAAACTTGTCTCAGCTTCTGAATATCTTGAAAGCTATCACTACTTCAAAGATTTCATAAATGTCAAATCCATCAACATCTGATAAGAGAGAGAGCTCTTAAACTAAAACAAAGTTCTATATTCCTCAAAACGTAAAGATGATTTCAGACTCTCAAAAATTTAACTACATTTCTCCTATAAAAAGAAATTGCCTACAAGGAACCTGTGAGCATGTTGCTTAGATATGGAAATCCAGCTTGTACAAGACATTTAATATTCCCTGATTTTGCCTCTTAAGACACTACACATTTTTAATGTCACTCTTTGCCTCACGCCAACTCCCAGCCTAAAGAAAATCCTGTGAGAATAGCATCCATAATCTAACTAAATACACTTTCACCTCTGTATCAGAACGTGCAAGAATAAACAGTGTAAACTTCATTTTCTCTGTGCATTTTCACATCTCAGCCACCTTACACTAGGTAACGCACAATTTTTAAAGTACCAGCCCTTGCAAGTATACACTCAAATAACTGAATGCCAGATCTAAATCAGAACTTGGTGAGATTCTACCTATGCCTTTTTGTCATGGCACCTCTGAGCAAAGAATGCTTCTTATCATTGTGAGACTTCACCTAACAAACAATACACAAGAACACAAACAAAAATCAAAATCTCATCACTCTTACTATACTAAGGTCCAAAATCTGAGACTGTCAAACTACGGAAACTATGTAAATAGAATTAAAAAAAAAAAAAAGTTAAATTACAGCAAGAGAGATTCAGCATAATACAGTTAAATGCAAAACAATGCAAACACAATCCAGTTACAATTCTTCGTGTAAAGTAAGACTTTCCTAAGCTCTACTCTATACTTCTAACTTACAACATGCTGCTTATCAGACAACTTACATGCCAAGAACAGCAGTAACTTGGCCTAGGCCTCTCATGTACCTTTGCTGGTTATGCCAAGACACAATTTGTTTTTATGTTGTTTCCTCCTTTCCAATCATGACAGATCACACAGTATGCAAGCAGGATTATATAGCAAGATGCTATTTCTCCAGTCAATTGCTATGCTTATGCTTTCCCTGCACAATATTTGCTTGTTATCATGGTAGTTGCATTTATTATATCAATTTAAGCAAAATAAAAAACATAGAAGAAATTACTTTAGTAGCAATATTACGCAGTGGGTCTCTTTTTTTTTTTTTTTTTTAAATGCAGTATCTGAACATCAGAAAAAAGAAAACATTTCCAGTCAGTGCAGTAGCTGGTGTTTTTGCAGCAAAAAAGTGTGTTTTGAAAGCCAGCCTGTTTTCTTTTATGACTTACTAATTCTGGCTGAGAGGCCAAGACACTACTGACAGCTACACAGAAGCACAAGGAGTGTTATTATTCCACATTAATGTATGGAATCACGTTATATATACACAATAAAATACTGCACCTGCAACATAATCATTGGGACTTGGCTTTTACAGTATTTACAGGTTGTCTCCCGGTATTTACAGGTCTTCTCTACATGATCTGGCAAATCTTTTCTCAGTATTTTTTCTTTGCAATCAGCACGAGGACACGAGAGTTCTTCAAACTGACAATCAGTTTTCAAATGCATCTGAAAGATTAAAAAAAAATATTCAAGCCAACTAAGTTTTCTGCACGTCTTCTATCCTTTGAGACATCCCACATTAAATGACTTCAGAACCAAAATAAGCAATGTTATTTTGTGCACTACGTTGCGCAAGAGCAAACACTAACAAATCTACTCAGTGATACATCTCTGACTTTACACTCTGTTTACCCACACAGCAAATTTCACTGTATTATAGATGTACACAGGCTACTTGGTATACTAAAAGCATTCTATGACAGTCCAAAATTCCACACAGGCTATTGAAAAAAAAAAAAAAAAAAAAAAAAAAAAGGTAAACATTCTTTTTCAGGGTATATTATTCCACATAAACATAGATGCTGCCTTAAGTTGTTCAAGCACCTGAGCTGGCTCATTCAAAGCAAATTTAAGTACCTACACATCTCACTGTAGACTGCTGTGTAGCCATCCCTTCTGACTGTTAAAATTACTGGATAATTGTTACATTATGCCTTCATGAAACAAAGCTACAAGTTATTTTGTGGAAATCTGGAGAAGCCAAAGGTTTAACTCCACACATAAACCATCACTTACACAAAAGGATTAAGAATAGTAAATAAAAATAAAAACACACCAAAAAGGAATTCAAATTTCTCACGTTTGTGAAGTTCACATTAAGATTTTTCCCAATTTTAGTTCTCCCTCCAGTTTTCATTTGCTTCACACATTTACATTTTGAGCTTTAGAGTCACACAGTCGCCTGATTTTTGACTACAATTCCTTATAGCTCATCTAAAAGTTGATTGTCAAAGCAGTTGAACTCTGCTCTGACATTTATAAATCAGATTAACCACTAGTACGAGCAAGTCAAGAAATGGACTGGGGTTTTAATTTGCAAGATTTCTTCTCATTCTTTAACTCAAAAGGAAACTTATGACTATGTTAAATTACTTACCAGTAATTGACCCAAAGATAGTTGTTCTTTGCAGCCCTTGTTTTCATTCCTACAGTATATTTGAAGGGCAAGTAGCTCTCTCCTGCAACAATTATCCTTAAATACCTGAAAAATAGGAAAAAAAAAAAAAAACAACACCACACTTAATTTCAGAAATGTGAAACCACTCAAGAATATGCAAGTTCAAGTAAAGTAGAAGCCATGCAATTTGGCTACTGCAGTGTCATTTAATTCTAGCCAGAAATAAAATCCTACCATTCAATTTTTCTTCAATGTGCACATCACAGATTCCTCCACTATGAAGCAGCCCAGTGAAAGAGAAAATTTGCACAGATGCTCTACTACTGTTTCACTTTTACTATAAATAACATAAAGGGAAAGGTACTAAATTTTTTGCTATTTGCTTGCCAATGATAGGCCTGCATAAGGTAGAACTCTCTACATTGTTTGGGAAGCTGGTGTGTTAGGCACAATACCGTAAGACAAAAAAAAAAAAAAAAGGTAAAGCACAATGGGTCAGAGAGAAAGGATTTCATGGGAGGCAGTCCCACAATGACTAGACCGGTTAGTTGGAAAACCCACTCGCACTTAGGTGGTAACACGTAACTAGAGACATTTTCTAAGGTCTTAGACTGGAGGAAGTTTATTATTTCACAGATAGGCAGGTTTTAACTGTGTCTCCATTTTCATATTTATAAGCCATTTCAGCAATTTTTTTCTATAATAGAACGGCAAGAAGTTAAAAATAGAGAGCTCGAGGCTTGGAATTTTCACCTTTTATGGATGATACCCCATAAGAGATAAACAGACAATACAACTGCACTCTCAAGAAGCCCCACTGCTAAGGGCAGGAACGGGAGATAAGGACTGAAGACCATCACTACTATTTTGAAGTCCAAAACAAAGGGATAAAAACTTCTAGTTACTTTGGGATTGCTTTCACGACCATTAAGAAATACCAAGGAACCAAGCCCAACCTTTCACCACTACTCTGACCAACCGAGTCCTGTTACACAGCATATACTGCAGGGTTACTGTAATTAGAATGGTTCCACATGCTAACATTTAGCAACAACAACAAATTACGATCAGATCTGTCCACAGTGACTATGACTCTATCCCCAGTATCAGTTAAGAAGAAAATGCTGCAACCATTCTGCTCCAATCTCATCTGACAAAGGTCACTGATTTCTGTTTACTTTTCAGATGCATATGTGAAGTTTAATCAATCAACAAATCTCATGTGAATAATCCATTTTCAGCACTGTAGTATTTTTTCCAAAGTAATTCACATTGTTACTAGGTGTAGTTTTGCCGACTGAAGTTAACGTAAGAAGGTATTTTTTAAACAGTTTGGCTAAGACTGTCTAAAAGCTCTTCAGTGATTTTGAATATCGGCCTTCTATGGGAAGAGAGAGGCTTCCAGTTTAATGAAAATCACCAACTTGCACAGTTAGGCTAACACGTATTTAATATACACTGCCCTTCATGTCCTCCTCTTATTTCAGAGATATTCGAAGTTTCCTAACAAGTGTTCATATCTATGTATATTGGGAGCCAGAAAGTCAGAGTTAAAACAACAAATAAAGTAGGCATCATGATTACTAGTCTGAGCTCCTGAAGAGCCCATCCATGTCAAAACTGAACTACGCTGAGCACTGTTCAGAGAACTATTTTTGTGTTAAGACAAGGAGAGATCAATGTACCTGCTAACCTTTTCTTGAAAATGGTAACTATTAGAAGTATTTATTTAGGCAGTAAAGACTACTAACACAAAGAATTTACTGAACAAAAACAATCTAACATAAAACCTGCATAAAACATGTATTAAGTCAAAAAGAATTTTCTCCACCCTCAGCCTTTCAAAGGCAACACAAAGTTTTACTGTGAAAAATACACTAATGAGGGTATCGGTAAAACAACTTTTCTATATGCGAAGACTATTACAGTTACTGTAACTCCACACTGTTCTGGTTCTAGCGTGTTTCACAGAACAACACACTGTAAAAACAGATTAGTGAAACAGTAGACACTGCTCTGGAGGCAATCAGAAGTAAGGTTTGCCTACACCTGTGACATCTCTACATCTACAGGAGATGTAATATTTCTTATCATCCTCCCAGTTGATGGGAGGACAACTGCAATGTGTTGCTGCAGCTCCCAACTCTGAAAACAAGATGCGACACCTGGCTGGACCATTACGGATAAGGCCAACATGTTGTTTTCTACTATGTGGTTAACAGTAAAAATGAGCTGTCTTCCTATATACAATACATGGTTTAGGTTTTATAACAAAACTATCTTCCTCAGGTAGCTTATTAGGCTTATGAAATAATTGCCCCAAAGCAGTAACACATCTTATGTGTGCCACACAATTCAACACTCTTGAATAAGAAACAAATTTTAACAATACCTTATCTTTTACTATGCTTTCTTGACACGCAGTACACTTTGGACTAGAAGAACTGGAGAGAAAAGAAAACACAAAAAAATGTTTTAACTCATTTAATTTTTTTTAGTACAAAAATTTGTTTGATGCACGTAGTTATGATTATTCAATATATTTTAAAATCATTAAAAGTGGATACAGTTCATTACAATGAGATAACATGATGTTATTTCAAAAAATTTGAACACTGAGTTTTCTGTGGACAGTATCTGGCATTCCCAAGGAAATAAGACTACCACAATGCCTCCAGCCAACTGTACAGTGGTTTTCTTCAAGGTGGCAAAATTCATTCCCTATCTTACAGTCTGCACCTAATCCACAATTTTCGTCACTTCTCAATCTATCTGTGCAAACAGGCTAAATACTGTCTCTTCAATTACCCTGTCCTTTTTCAAACAACACCTCATTAAACATTACATTCTCTGACACTCAATTATACATCGTTTTAGAGCAAAAAAGTATTTATGTCCATCTCCTTCAAGTCTGTTCTGGTTTTAGCAACTGTTACAGATCCTTGCTCCCTCCTTTATCTGAACTATTGCCCTGTAACTGTTTTGACAGTCTAATTACCAAACTTGGGATCTCTTAGACCACAGGTAGGTTGAGCAGCAGAG
>NW_009649864.1:3548310-3585896 GCF_000708025.1 Charadrius vociferus | reverse complement strand
TTTTCCTACAGCTGTTTTTGACTCTGATCTGCCAGGTGTCATTGTGTAAATACCTTCATTCCTTTTGAGCTGCTTCTCCCCCTGTAAAATTGGGATACTCATACTGATCTCCCTTGTAAAGCACCAAGATCTACAGATAAACAGCACTAGGTAAAAGCTAGGTAAATTCTTTTGTAAAGCAAAAGAGGGCTACGTAAGCTGGGGCTGCTAGCAGCAGTGCAAATCGATGTAAAAGGCTGAATAAGTGTGATTATGTTATATAATCAGTATGGCTCTTTCAAATCATCTCACTGGCTTCTGCTCCTTGAACTGACCATTCTGCGTCTCTCATTTCTGAGCATCTTAACTACCTTGCAGCTTCAGTATCTGTAATAATTTTCCTTAAGTAAAAAAAAAAAAAAGAAAAAAAGAAAAAAAGAAAAAAGGAAACTAATCTACTTGAGGGCTTATAGTGTTTAATACAATGTCATGCTTTCCTCGCTTTTACTGAATTCACTCAAGCATCCCAATTGCTCTTTTAAACTACTACTGCATACTGAGCAGACATCTTTACTGCGTTATCTACACTGACTCACAATTCTTTGTCCTCAAATAACCCTGGAACAGAACCTGCTAGCATGTAAGCAGTGCGTGTGCGCAGCAGCATATCAACACTGAATGAAAATTTTTTGTGCCAAATGCAGAAGCATCGTAAACTTATTCTGCTTCCAGTTTTATGGCACAATTTTTATTTCTCAAAAAAAGGAGCTGTAAATTTAATTTTAATAAAGGATTTGTCTGCAACAAGCACTCGAAATAACTCAAATGAAAGAACAGCGTGGTAGACGGTCTTACCCATGTGTACTTTTCAATAACAGACTGGTTGGAAAATCAGAAAGGTGAAATCACACATATTATAGCTGCACTGCAATAAACACATGTGCATGTCTCACAGCAGGGAAGGAAAATTGCCCAGATCCCAGCAATGCCAGAATTGTTACTGTTTAGATTGTTAAGGATCTGCTCTGTCCATCTGCACACATCCAAGCATGGCAGGTGTTTGGTTTTCTGCAATCACTGTTATTAACCATGTAAGAGTCTTCCAAAAACATATATTCAGAAAGAAATAACTGCACTTCTTAAATACACATTTTCAGGTGAGGTGTAGTTTGTATTTAAAGAAAAGTTGGTGGTTTTTTTGTTGCTGTTGTTGTTTAAATTTAATATGCTATAGCACAAAACCTACAGGAGTGGATTAGTGAGCTATGGACCCTTGTATTTGCCCAGTACAGAGGTTAAGCTTTATCATGAGACAGAGTAATGTAATACCCTTCAATCTGTTCTGCCATGATGCATGTAGTCTTGATTTATACCTACGTGAGATTACAGTATTTCCAAGTGAAATATAAACCAATACCTAGAGTCAGGATGGTAACAGAATGTAAACAGGAGATCACCGAGACCTTCCACGGTCAAATCCTCGCTCTGTTAGCAGTCCAGTGCGCAACATCCAGTGAGCTCAACCTCTTCTGTACCTCTGCTTTCCCAGTAGTAAATGGAAGTACTGGCTGCTTATTTACCCCAGGAGATTAAAGCTTGCAGAATGGTCTCCAAATATTAGACCAAGTTTTAGAATCGCACTGCTGAATACAATCAGTAGCCATGCATCAAAGTTGAGAGGCAAAGAAATATACTTCTACTGATGCACAGATACTTCTTAAAAGCTAGATACTCCTTGAATGATTGCACTTTTATTCTTACCTAGACTGGGAAAGATTACATCTCTCAGTGTTCATTTTATGTCTACAATTTTCAATCACACACTTTGCACTCTGGCCCAAACACCTCAGTAATAGAGAAGCCAGTCTTCCAGACCCTACTGGAATCCACAAAACATAATGCTGCAGGACATACAGCTAGAAGGGTTATAGGGAAAGGAAGCTCCACAAGCAATTACATTTATCCCAAGGGTCCCACCACTCAACTATAAGGCTGGGTCCACAGCTAGGTTAGGTACTACCACTCTTAAGGAGCCTCTGCAGGCTCACTTCCTTGCACAGCCGTGATTTACTGGGTGTATTTTACATCAAAATAGCCATGTTCGCAGTCATGTGAAATTGCTACTCAGTCTAGGCTCCACAGACAATGACATTCTTACCTAATGCATTGCTACCTGAGATTAAACCACTTTAACAACCGTTTCAACAATATTGATGGAAAACTTAATTGTCTCATCCTGACCCAGAGTAGAACACAAGTGTTTGCACCAGCATAGGGATAACACATAAGCAAGCAAGCAACAAGCAGAAGACTGCTTTGAGCCAGGGCATTAGCTTAATGTATTCCTAAAACTACTATGGTGTCCACACTATTTTCAGCAGTTCAGAAGATCTAAAAGTATCAACATGTTCTATCACAACAAAAGAATATACCTTAGCAAGGCATTCATGCAGGTCTCACAGAATCTGTGTCCACATTCAGTCTGTTTAGGATTGCATAAGATGAGGTGACATTTTTCACATTTATACTTATCTTCCACGGCATTTACAAATTTCTCTTTGTAGCCACCTTGCTCTGGAACATAAATTGATGCTGAAGGACTGCGATCAGGATTGGCTCTTTGTTGTACCATTTCTACAGATAAAGGGGGTTCTGTCTTCTTACTGGTGTCCATGCTCTAAGATAGTTTCTGTGAAGCAAAAATGAGAAAACTTATTAAGTTTTAAGTTTAAGAGAAATTAAGACCTCTTTTTCCATCTAAATAAAACAAATATAGCATCTCTGAGAGACTACATAGAAATGTAAAGCGCTAAGAACAGATGTGCATCCACATATCATCTGAACGCAATAATACATAACTGTGTAAGTACATTAAGCATAGCAAATCTGTAAAATAGTTTACATTTTTCAAAGGTTCTAGAAGGTCAAGAATTAAAACCTATTCCTGAAAGCAAATTGTTAGTTAGTTATGGGCATCAGTCTAGAAACAAATAAGAAAAGAGTTTGTATTCTTCCATATCTCTCTCTGAAAAATGTCCTTAATATTGAAGTTATACCATCAGAGGAAGCAGCAAGGGGTGTGGTAGAGAAGGTGCCACACACAACACTACTCACGTGCTACTGCGAAAAGCACACAGCCATCAGTGCCCTATACAGGGTATCTGGAATCTACGCAGCTCCACTACCAACTTCTCCTGTCTATCCCATGCAGTAGTAAAGTGTAAGACACGCTGCTTTAAGTTTGTTTTAGAACAAAGCAACAGGTTTTTACTTATTAAACACTTTCCAACCTTTTCACCGTACATTCCCACATGAAGAGAACAGTGATACAAGTCTAGCTGACAGAAGAGAAAGACCTACGTAACATGGCCACTCAATCAGTTCACCAGGACTAAGCACAACTGACAGGCAGCTGAGAAAATAATTAATGCAGTTGAAGACTGTATTACAGTACCTATTATCTTGGACTGTGATTCTTCTAGGTCAGCATGCAAAGCATTAGCAGAACAACAGAGGAAGAATACTCCAGGTTAAACCTGTTTTCAATAATTCCCTTGCTTATCTTACAGCCAAACAAGTTTAAGTGGTCTTAAAAAACCTCTGCACATGAAGGAGAAAGCACAGTTGGAGGATAAAACACACATTTACATAAGAGAAATGCCTGGCTATTTACAAGAGAAAGGCATACTTCAATTCTCCCTCCATGTTAACTGACACTTGAAATATAAACCTATTCCGCAGCTCTACAGTTGCCTCGACCCCTACAGTTATAATTCAACTTTAAGAAGCAGAATGAAGAAATGAGGCCCAGTTCATTTCTCAATTTTAAAAGTACATCCATCGATACCACAAAGGTTGTCAAATGCTTCACATCTCAAATACACAAACCTTCTTGTACACTTTTTTTGTGACCTCTTATCTTCCGTTGTTACACCCAAAACAAGTACTTGTAATTAAACGTGTTTTGTTGTAGATCATTTCTGTATCTATACTTTTGGTATAGAATTCTCCATGGAGACTAAACAGACAAGGAAATTTCATTTCTGATGCCAACTGTTATTTCTAGAAACAAAAGACAAAAATCATCACAACTCATTGCTGCTACTATTTCATGCCTTTACATAAGCTGAGCAAGGATAGGGGTGTTGAATGATGAATCCACACTTCATTGCCCCCTTGCCCTAGGGGAAAGGCTCTCCATCAAACACTGAAAGCACCCAAGGAAACCATCCCGCTAACTCAGTACATAGACTTGATGATTAGGTCTCATTCAAAACCACCCCCCAAAAACCCAAAAACACAACAATAAAAAAAACCACCCACAAAATCAAAACACCCCAGACCAAAAACACCAAACAAACCAGTTTCTACAGTAAATGAAAAGGAAATGTAAATTCTGGTCCATAATTTGAATTAATGTCTGCCTGTTCCTTGGCTACTCTTCAAAGACTGCAGAGTCTAATACCTTGGCAGAACAATATCTGAAAAAAAACAGAAAAATCAGTGCTGAACTGAAAGTAACTTGGAGCTCTCATTGATGAGGAAATTCAGATTATTTCAGACCAGGGAAGTGAGCAAAGCCTGAACTACACTTTTAGCAGCAAGCCTAAAAAAAAACCCACAACAACAACAAAAAAAACCCCAAACCCACCAGATAATGATGACACTGAAGAGCCAATTCAAGAGACTGTAACCAGTACACAAGAATTGAGATGTGATGCTGAGAACAAGAGCCTGAGAGACAAGGAGGTTAGGAGAAGTGCCATGAGTGAGAAAGGAAAGCAGTTGACGAAAGCAGTCTAGCTTTAGAGATTGCCCAAGACATAACTGCCATTGCTGAACATCTGTGGCTGGACAGAGAGGAACCCACAGTCATGAACTTAGGACTTGGCACTTTGTTGCAGTTGTAAAAGAAAAGAAGATTAGCAAGAGAGGAAAAAAAAGTGCAACTCCATAAGCATCTGGACTGGTGAAACTAGCTACCTATGAATTTGCTTCTTGTGCGCAACTGTGGGGAAGCTTCATTCAGAGCTTGTAGTTTTGGAATCTGTAAAGGTTTTCAGTTCTCTGATTTGTAATTTGTAGATAGATACTAAAATCTCTTTTCCCTCTGCAACTGCATTTTTTTTTTTATCATATTTAAGACTTCTACCATTCTGTCAACTCTTGAAATCAAAAGCCAACTTCAAGCATGCTGATGGGTAAGAACAACACAGGGAATGTTATTTTCCTTAAAATGCCAGAATGTTTTATTAATGTAATCAGGCATGGCCTGATTCTGACCCACAGAAGAAATTCAGGAAAAGAGGCACTAAAAGAGATGCTGACAGGAGAATTGGCAAGTCAAGAGAGCACTAATTCCTGAACTTTTAAGTCATACAACACAACTACTTAACATCTTTTTCCCCATTCAGTTTCTTCCAAACAAAAAGAAGCTAGAGAAGATTAGAGACGCGAGTCTTCCAATAGCACTATTTCTTCATGAAAACTAAATAATTAATCACAAGGAGGCAGGCGAGAGGAGACAGGAAGGGTGAGAAACAGCATATTCAAGATTTAACAGAGAAAGGGTACCGAATATCAAATGAGCAGCAGGTGAGAGTTTCATAGAGACATGAAACCACCCAGGGGCTGGACTGTCAGCTGGCAAGAGAGATTTCATACCAAAATAAACTGCACATGGCTCCACAGGACTCCACTTTTGGAATTGACGGATTAGATGTCTTGTCACAGAAAACAACCAGAAAGCACACTGATAAATAAAATTTACTATGCAATATGCCTAACAGTCAGATTTGTGTGCTTTAGCTTTTACATTTCTGTTTTACAAACAAGTATGTCAGATGAGAAAAGCTAAACAAGCCCAGCACCACGATAGTCAGCTTGGTGAGGAATTCTCTTCCACAACACTCTGAACAACCAGAATTTTCTTACGCAGCAAAACCAGGAAGCCATTCATGAAGTACTGCAACAAAATACGACAGAGAACTGAGCTTAAAAGAACACCAAAACCTCTTCTCTTATAATCAAAGAGCTGCATTTAACAACTGGGTTGGGAGATGTGATGTCTATCAAACTGCACACGCAAATCAAACTACTGTAGCACACAGCTATGCCCTCATGCATACGCGTTACATGCTCATACACCTGTATAGGGGATCAGTGGTGAACGCAAGCGCAGATAATACAAATATTTCAGCTGCCGCTCTTTTGCAAACAGCGTTCTATTATGGTTTACATACCACTACAGGGTGTCATCTGCAATGTCTTCTTTTCCTTTTCAGGAATCTTTAACAGCAGGACTCAGATTATACCCCCACAAGCATGTTTCAAACTGCCAATGAGAAGCAATTTTCAAGTCACCCTAAGTAAGACACTATGCACTTATACCAGTGAAGAGAACACACTTCCAGAAAGCAGGGAGAAGAGTCTAGCTAGAACATTCAAGATAGGCCAGTTCTGGTGGGGGCCTCCAACTCCTAACAGCATGGCAAGCTGCCATCAAGTCAAAGACTCTGGTTCTTGTTCAGCAAGCTAAATCTTAACTCCTAGTTCACCCCTAGCTATTTCTTAAGCTCCAGTTTCTTACCCCTGGGAAAAATCTTCACAATACAGGAATAAGACTTTTAGATGCCTTTTAAAATTGTTAAATCTTGGACAATCACCTTTCAGGACAGATAAGCACATAAAAAGAGGCGCAGTCACCAAGGTCAGTTCTGCCCACTGTTGATTACCCTCTTTCAGCCACCTCTCCTGCAGCCAGCATATGCCCATATTCACACTTCTGCGGAGTAACAGAAGCAGAGATTGTTCTGGCCATCAGATGGGTGACACTGCCTGCTCCAGTCTGTCATGTCTCACTGAGCTCCATTTTCATCACTACTCTTGTTCAACACAAGTGACTCAAATCACTGAGATGGACCTCAGTTAATATTTCAGGCTGTCTACACTGTAATAAAGGTTAGAATAATTTGTTGTTACTTAACTCATACTAACATCAGTACAGAGGGTTAGAAACTGGAAGCAAAAGTACATTTACCGACAAAGCTGTTCCAAGAATTAGAAGGCACAGGAGTTCCCAAACAAAAAGCATTTTGCCCTTTCCTTGTTTAAGCAAGGATGTTGTTCTCGCCGCAGAGAGGGCAAACATCCTAGGAATCTGCCTTAGTGTTCTGTATTATACCACATATAGTTTTTTATTTGCTCTTTGGAAATTAAACCAATTTGCAACATAGAAATACAATAAAGCATCTAAAAATTTCAAAATAAATTTGCATAAAAACAGAAAAAAATTAACTCTTATACAATCTAAAACACCCTCCAGAAACTGACTGCAAAAGGGACCACAGGATTCAGCACCTAGCAAGCTCTGCGTGGACAGTTTCAATATACTGACAATACAAAGCAAATAAGCTTTTGCCAAAGTTTTAAAACTTAAAAAGGTCAAGAAGTTATTTGGAATAAATATTTTTGTTACACTACCAAAGAGGATAATTAGACACAATCTAATTTGGATATTACTTAGGACAGAAAAGCTTTTCGATCAAACTGATAACAGAAGTTACCCAAACAGAACAGCACTGCATGCACAACATCTAAATTAAGCTCTGAAAAAGAAACCTGAAGTTAGGGAGCTAAAGATCACAGCAGAAAAGTGACCAATGAGATGATTCAAGCTTTCCTCTTCAAAAAACAGCTTGTGTGGTTTTACGCTTTTTAGATAAATATACATAAACTTCAGTGTCTCATCCTAACTAGGTCATTTCTTTGGTAGCATAGGGTATGTTTTTTACTAGGTTTTAATGAGTCAGTGCTTGTTATTGTTCTGTCTTTCCTCCTAGCCTCTCAAAACCTCTTGGGAACCAACTGGACAGACAGGTTTCATGAAAATGAGCAGCTATGTGGGGACCAGAAAGAGCAACTTAATGTAGCGTCCCAGTGAGCAAGAAGAAAAGTAAAAGTGCAACCTCAATCATCACCACCTCTGTGTGGTCTTTCAGTTGGCCAGTCAGTACACAATTCTGCCCAAACCAGCCAAGACCAGCTGCTCCCTCTTGTCCAGGCAAACTTCAAGGTCTTAGTCTCCTCCATTATTATAATGGCAGGGGGTGGGCTGGAGATTTTTATTTTTTTTTTATTGAGGAAGGCGGAATAGGGATAAAAAAAGGATGTAGTACACAGATTAGTAGGAAACTAGACTTCATCAGTTTCACTCTTCACAGAATTTTCTTCTGTTCTTTACATGATACCTTCAGAGAGCCAGACAATCAGTGTGGTATTTCCAGCTTCTCAGTCTTCCCTGCCCCTGTACTTTCTATCGCCAAGAATTACGGCTTCAAGTTATCACACAGAAATCTTTATCTTAAAATTAAATTATCAAAACAAGCTGAACTTTTCCTTTGCCTTATATTTCAGTATTTTATAGCTTCTAATAAATTCCAAGCACATACTACTGAAAAGAACGTACATCTTTCACCATCTTTCAGACAAGTCTTCTGACTTGGTTCTGCTTCTACTTCTGAGTGCGATTATAACATGCAACATATGCTGTCATACCTTGACAACTGGTTAAAACAATAATGCAAGCTGAAAGCAGTATATTGGTGACAACATATTACCAATTTACTCAGTGCACACATGTCAAGAAAAATTAAAGCTGAGCAGAGAGGCTGCCATGGGAATCTTCACTCTAGAGCTCTTAAGCATGAAGGTGTCTTACTGCAGAGGCCCGTTCCCATAACATCCAGCCACCCCTCAGCTTGGTATTCTGGTAAAAGCCCCACTGTTGAGTCTGGACAGGGGCATAGAAGAACAATTGATAAATAAAATGCAAATAGCTTGAATCACTCCATAAAAATATCTAGGCAGTGACTGAATCAGCACTGGAGTGGCACGTCTGAAAGCAGAGGACCATCCATCAACTTCGCCTTGCCTGAGGTCAGAAGTCTTGACACTTTCACACCTCTTGTTTCTAGAGGGGAATTACTGATTTATTTATTTTTTTTCCTCCATGCACTTGTCATGCTTAAAGCACTATTCACTGTTCCTATCCAGCCTATATAGGATCAACCAACCAGTGCTGAGCTATTTCCAGCATATGCTTTAAGAGTAAATTCTGAGGGGGGCAGGGGAGGATGGGGAAGGGTTGCTGTTCACCAATGCTACAGGATGAAAAAGATGAGACCATTCCTTATCTTCTTTTATGCAAAACGTTAAAATACTAAGTCTAATTCCTGTATGAAAATAAAAGCAGCATTGATATTTAAAACTTATTTTTCCGTCTGTTAAAATAAATTGGTTATTTTAACTACTTTAAACTTTTCCCTAGAGTTCCATAAGCATCCATGTCCCTGACATAAACTAATGCAAACCAACTGTGAAGAAGACCTTGAGATACACTTAGTAGAAAAGATGAAGATCAACAGGAAATATCACTACTTGGACATAAGCAAGTGGAACAGAAGCATTGGAAAACACACAGAACACACTGATTACACCCTGCACAAGAAGCTTCTGCCACTTGCAAGCTCTTCACAGTCACTTACTTGTGCAGCATCCCAGAGATGCCGAGGTTGGAAGGGAACTCTGGAGGTTATCTAGCCCACCCTCCTGTTCAGAGCAAGAAAAACTTCAAAGTTAGATCAAGTTGTCCAAGGCCGAGTTTTCACAAATTGCAAGGATGAAGATACTGTAGCCTCCCCAGGCAACATATTCGACTCCTCTGTGAAGAGGGTTTTGGTTTTTTTTTTTTTTTTTTTTTTTACAGGAATTACAGCTTGATATTCTTATGTAGAAAAAAGGCCTGTTCTGATACACATTCTCAAGCGACTAAACCAGCTTTCACTGCTTTAAGGTGTTTATTATGTAAAAATTGTTGAACACATAGCAAAACTATGGCTTGGATGGTACAGGCTATTCCTTCTTTTCCTATCTGAACTAGAAAATCAGAAGTATAACCAAAAATGGTATCTGGGTGTTCTTGCAAAAGAACAACCACACATGTCACTTGAAACGCAAACGTTGTGTATCTCTTATGTTCTAGCTTGCAAGATGACTGAATAGCAGAAAATGAATCGTAAGCTAAGTTTTACATTGTTATATTCTTTTAACTTTATAACACTTTCCTTCACTCTATTTCTTTCAACAATGAGTCTACACATTCATGGAAAGTGTCTTACAGGATTAAGCAAACCAGCATCCCACTACAGGGAACTCAGTTTAGCAAGCCTGCTAGACTATGCTTTCATGAAAACAGCTCTAATATATACTCCCTCCTGCGTGTAACAAATTTCTAGAATCTAAACAGAAAAGAAAGTATTGGATAGATGTGCAAAGTAATTACATCAGTATTAAGAGATAAGAATGGGAGTATTGCTAAATAACAAAGTAGTATTAATTTCTTTCAGAGTATCCAAGAGCCCAGGGACTGACACTTTTAATAACTACCCAATAATAGGTTGAATACAATTAACTTTCAGTCTAACATATACTGCCCTGATGAGAAGAAAAACTTCAAAAGGGATTCAATTTTAACTATTACCAAAAAAAAGACAACAGAAAAGTAATTCAGTGCCATTTAGGAAAGCTGATTTTTATGTGACACTGTGTTCATCTATTACTTTTTTGAAAGTCAACAGCTTTCTTTTGAATCATGACATATGGGCTGGCAAAATGGTTTTAAGATTCAGCCTGAGGCAGTAGTAAAAACAAAGTGCATGTTTTTTGACTTACACTCGCTATCTACAGCTCTCAATAATTACTTCGTAATCTCAGTGGGCTACCAAAACACAGTATAAAGTCATTTGAAGTGCAAAAAATCAAAAGCCTCTTTTAGAAATCAAAAGACCTCTTAAGCTTTGAAAGCCTGGGTCAGAAGACAACAGATAAGAGACGTGCTGTCCAAGCTCACCCTGTGTACTATCTTCTGCATTTTGAACTCCAGTTTGGGTTCTTGTCTATGGGTAGAGGAGAGAATAGAAAACATACACGGTTATTGCATTTCACCTATGAAATTAACCCCCAGTTGGGGTCCATATTTCTACACGAGGATTTTAGTAGAAGCATTTAAAGAACAGGAAAGACCAGAAGATGATCAGATGATCATAGGACAAAGAGTACTTTAATCTCTTCCTCTGCTGCTCAGGGGAAGTCCATGATTGAGATAGAATGCCAAACCCCTGTGGAGGAAGTGGATCAACACTGTATTTTTTTGTAACTTCTGGCTCTGTTCACAAAGGAAAAGTTCTACCTCCCATAGAAGAAAAATATTCAGATCAAATATTCTAGGAAATGCCATAATAATCATAATATTTCAAGGTAAAGGTAGTTTCCTTTTACAAAATTGTTTTATCTATGCTTTGAAGACAGAACTAGCAAAACTGGTTTAGATTTGCTTTCCAAATACTCCGTTTTTATGGAAAGCGATTTCCATCAGTCCAGATTTCCTCCACTTCTCGTTTTACAGTGAGCTTAACATTTCCTTTACTTTTGTTGTACAGCATAGAAGTCACTGGTTCACATGTTACAAGTGGTAATGTCAAATCCCATACACGCCAAAGAGAAGCCGTTCTCTGTTTCCAGCTTATGCCTGCTACGGTTGGGAGACAGTAAATTTGAACTACCCATGACAAATCCTAACAAGGATCAAGGCAGATGGCATGTCCAAATCAGTTTGGCCAAAGCATACAGTCCTAGAAAAAGATGTCTTATCCCCCAGTGACCTGAAAGAAGTCCGCTGTTCCTCCCAAGGTGTGCCTTCAAGAAAACCCTGCTGCATGACTTAGCAGAAACAGCTTGCTTTTAAATTATATCAACTTAAGACGCCGAAGTCTTTTCCTCTCTGAAATCACCAAGTAGGAATCAAAAAAATCTTGCTGTCTTTTAAAGTTATTGTCAGTCTTTTTTCTCCTTTTCTTTTCCTTTTTTTTTTTTTTTTTAAGCAAGACCTATCGATGGATGATATTCTTTAATCAAAGAGATCCTCAGTTTCAAATTGCATGAAATTTCAAAAGTCTAGCAGAATAGCGAGAGATATTCTTCAAATCACAGTTTATCTAGCCACTCTGTTGACTGGCATGTGCATGAAGAATACTTTCTGCATTGCCAATTTCTGGCAGAGTGCATCTGTGCTGACTCTTAATGAATACAGCCTTGAAATCTAAGCAGAGGTACTACCTGTTTTAAAATTCTTTACCTCATCTTCTGCAATTATTAGAAGAAAGTATCTGAAGGCAAAGGTGTCAGAGACCAGCAAATAAAAAAAACCCCAAAGCACTTCAAGAGGCTTATTACAAATAATTACAGGAAAACTGCCTTCTGAAGAATCCCAAAAATATGAGTTAATACAATTTTAAAATGCAGCTCATCTTTAACAAAATAGTCCTCCCTGGAAATTCTGAAGGCAGTAGTGTATAGAGGAGGCTGGTAAATGAAACAGAATACAACTTCAAGTATGTCTCTGCGCTTTTTGAATTCAATGTTGAAACGAAGTACTACGAAACTAGAACTGGCCACCCCAGAAAACCGAGATCACAGTATCTCACTTCCATAAGAAATTCTTTCCACTCTAACCAAAGTAAGTTTTCAAAGCCTACATCCAAAGCTCCAAAAAAAAAAAAAAAAAAAAAATCTATCTATCTATCCTGTCTCCTATGGAAACTAACTCACACACACAAAACATTTCCTGCTCTTCCATTTTATCCAGTCGACCACTGCATACTATAAACACAGGTAAGAATTACTTTTTGACACCGCCCTTCAGTGATTTCAGTGTTCATACTGTATACTTCACTGTTTATATTGTATTTTCTATGACTAACATCTTGAAATTTGGGAAAAGTGAGAGGGGTGGGTAGGTGTTGTTAAGATTTTTCTGTTAGAGGGAAAAAAACAAATTGAAGCACACTGGTAAATGGAACCTGGAAAAACAAACCCCAAAACAACCACGCACAGGAAAAAAATAATTCCAAAAACCAGACCACCAAAACATTTTCTAGTTATACTAAAGTGCATTCCAGTTTCTACATCTCCAGTAAAAATTCATCAGTGAAGTTGAGTTTTCAGGAGGGACAAACAAGGTTTGGAAATAGTTATAGACCCTTAAATTCAGACTTGTCAGAATATTCAGAACCAGAACTTCACATTCAATGCATTTTTTTACCTTTATCGAGGTGTTTATGGAAGAAGCTGGGGGGTTTGTAACTGAAGATTTAGATTCACAAAACATATTTCCCAGCAATGTAAGAAAGGAAGGAATTTGTTGCTTCCTCTTGTAGTAAATGTAGGCTTTGGGAATATGCTATTGAAGGCCAAGTCTATAAGACACAAATGCCTTCTGGTCTATGACAGTATTTGTTCTTCCAGCTGCAAATTCTCATTAAAAGATTCTTTTACCCGGAACCTGCATGCAATTTCCTAGTTTCAGATTGTGATTATTTTGCTATATATCAAACTATTTTATTATTTTGCCTTGCCAACCTTAAGTTTCGTATTTGCTGCCTGCAGGTTTATATCAACTATTATTTTGGAGGTTTCAGATCAATAGATATTGTTGGCATCTTGAGAACAAGCCACAGCACCAGTCCAGACAGGATACTACTAAGGAGAAAAAAAAACAGGTCCCTTTGAATGTTTCTCTTTTGCACTGAGTTTCGAGAATTAACAAAAATCAACAAGGATGTTGTCCTTCTACAATATACTTAATGTGAAGATTGTAAGAGTACTTCACAAATTTTTCTGACTAAATTTCACATCACTACCCAAAAGCAAGTGTTTATCACTGTTACACAGCCAAAAAAGTTTAACACAAGGGACTGCAACCTTTCAAAGAAAGTTCTCGTAGAATTCTACAGTACTGCCATCACTTAAGACACACGTTAAAAACTGGTGCTTTCCACACCATCCACAAGGCCTTAGAAAGATTTCTGTATTCAGAATTGGACTATGAAGTTGCCAGTTTTAGTTGAAAATTCTTTTTGCATTCTTAAAGCCAGAGGGCTCCTCTAGTTAATAGTAATGAAATCGTGTTCACTTCTACCAAATAAATACTGAGCAGAGCAATTTTGTTTAATGTATTAATGACAATCTAACATTTACACGTTTTTTTATTTTTGAAAATTCAAACCTGAAAGCCCCCAGGTGCTGCACTGAAAACTAAATGAGAATACTCAGAGACTCCTTGGAGAATTTACACTGGTAAAGACTGCCTGCTTGCATTAAAGATCCATGTAGACACAGTTTAGATATGTAGAACACAGAGAGTAACTTCCAATTAGAGCAAATGCCAGATTTAAAAGTGGGCACTCACTGTTATGCAGAGGGCACTCATTGTTAGAGCTTAAGTCCTAAGATTAATGTTTAAAGGATGTTGCACCACTAATGACTATTCAGAGGACAGACAGTGCTGATTCCCTACTTTTTGCAAATAACTTGTTAGGCAATGAAGCTTCCAGCATTACAGCTGTGGTTTGGAATTTCTTTCCACCAGTTGTACTGAATGGCTACATGATTTTAAGACTTTACCACGTTGTTTCCCCCTGAACTGTAAAATAAGTATAATATTGCTTACCCTTTATATCATCCCTGGCCTGAAGCATCCTACATCAGTAGGAAGTATTATTTTTAGACTCTTCTTCTAGTGAGATTTTTCACCAGTCTAAATCCCCCTAGAAGTGTGGATAAGAAGAAATCGCCTGTCCGTCCTTCTTAGTCTCGTAAGAGATTTTTCATTTCATAATACTTTCCAACTAAACTGCATCCCAATGCTTTATGATCTATATGAAGCAATTTCAGGATCTGAAAACACTAGGTACAATATTACAGACAAACAGCTAGAGAGGTCAAGATACTCTCGTCTCTGTATCTAAAGGAGAACTACTACCTTAATATCATAAATGCTCTGTTGAAGAATCTTTTCTTCTAACTGCTTCACATTGTTCTGGAAGCTCTTGTACTGCTGCATTTAGAAGATCCCCAAGAAGTGTTGAATTGAATCCAATTAAGAACATATATAAATGCACTTCCTACAGTATAGCAACATCAAAAATGCAGTAATATACATCCATGAAACCAGACAATCCAGTTCCTGGGATTCTTTTCCATCATTAAACAGCCTCTACAATACGTTAATGACAGGTTCATAGCCTACAGCACAGACAGACATCCTATCATAATTTCACTCAAGCCTCAGAATATTTGCTTTCAGTAGACATAGTTGAAAGTTTTCTAGCAACATACAACAGTTGGAGGAAAAAGAAAAAGAAAAGGAAAAAAGGTAGCTCCAAAGCATCTGTTAAGCACAATTCCTGTTTCCTCTATACCTCTGCTAACCCTAGAAACAATTATTTTGAGGCCAAAAGCAGAAAATTCCTAGCATTATCTCAGATCAGTGAGCTCTGTAGGTTAATCATACAGTGTCAAAAATTTGTTTTCCCTTGTGTTTTGTCTTTTTTTTTTTTTTAAATTTCCTACTTTTCAAGACCATTATTCAGGGAAAAATAAAAGAATTATTAAACTAGGTATATGTAAAATCAAACTGTATTTTTTTCTTTATATAGCTTTAGTAATTTATTCTCCTGGGTATTGACTGCACCAGAGTTTTACTAATCATAGCTATCACCAGCATAGCTGTCAGCAAATAAGTATAAGTGAAGGTTATCCCATTTTGGAACAAGGATACATTTTGTTATCAATCCAAACAGCTTCCGTCTCTCACTGAAGTAAGGGATTTCATTAGCACGCTTACAGAGGAGAGAGGGACAACAACAGCTGTAATTAAGGCAAATCCACAGTATCTTAAGTTCAGCTGAATGAGGACAATCCCAATTTTCTCTCTTCCCACATGAAAATTTTACATCTTTAATGATATGTCCTCACCTGATTTTTTCAAATTGTCTCCAGCTACATTTTTTTTTTAAAAGTAGCCCAAGCTGAATAAAATATGCAAATAAGAGCTCATCTCTATTAACACAAACCTTTTGTACTCATGTCCTATCCTTTATATAGCCCCCTTTTTTCTCTCATCTGCTAAGTTTTGACCAGTAGCTTCAATCAAGCCCTCCACTACCACATTCAAGTTTTACCTTAAAGCACAACGTAAAAATCAACAATACAGACTTTTGCAATATATATATTCCTGGCTTCTATCTTTCATCATAGCAGCAGTGTAATGGAAAACAAGCATTTCACATGGAAATTAAGAGCAAAGTCATCAAAACAAATGCTCATCCAGAGAAAACTTTGTATTACATTTTCAATGTACAGAGAAAATATTATGAGTATGACTAGATGCTGAACTAAAAACAAAGCAAAAAGCAGACTTCCAGTAAAGTTTGAGATAGTAGGTAAGAAGAAAAATATTCCATGTGAGTCCTAACCACGTACTTCCATGCAGTAAAAAGACTGCTCAGGTAAAATGTTCTCCTCTATACAAATACTCATGCTTTAGTAGAAAAAAAAAGAACCAATAAAGTCACAAACGCCTTAGTAAATGTAGTAGTACTTTGTCTCCTAACCATTAACTAGCAAACTCATGAAGTCTGAACTGAGTACAGCCCAGTTCAGCCATGCACTCAAACAAAAGGCCAAAGAAACCTATGAGAGAAAGTATGTAAATCTGAAATTCCAAATAAATCTTTCTCCTTCCAAGTTTATCCAACACTATGAGAACTTTCATGCTCAACAAATGTGAGATTTTTCCCAGCAGCCAAAAAAAAGGTACATTCAAAACAAAAGCATCAAGAAACAATTTTACCATATCACAGCCACACAAAGCAGTAGCAGTGCCACTGAAGACCTGGACACTGATGTGAATACGGTTTCAAGCAATCCACAAGTCAAGTCACAAGCATTAGAACATTGAAGGCGAGTCTCCAAACTAGCAGTACCATGATTTTATAAAATGCATATATTTTCTTAGAATCTACTCTTTGAAATAGGTTCACCTTAAGAACAGGTTACAAGACCCTTTTCCATTTAAATACCTCATCAGTATCACAGGTGCTGTCAGAAGAGCACAACGGTTTAAATCCTTGATAGTTCTTGTCTTCTTCCCAGCCCACCCTTCGTTCTTACTCACTGCCTCTTCTAACCTCTCCACTAGCTATCTGCTACCAGGTAAACTCTGTATCAATCTGGAAATTATATACTCCTTCTCACATAACAATTCTCCTTCACAGACAACTGAAGAGACTACAGTATTAAAAGGGGAATTGTTAGTTTAGAAAAACTCTTGATTTCCAAAGCTCTTGCAACCGTTTTCTTGATCAAATCTGTAAACTTCTTGTCTTCACACACTAACACCTTTCCCTTCCCCCAGATTTGGAAGACACTTTGATTGCTTACATTTCCTTCGTTTTATTTGAATCTCATTTGATCGGCAGCTTGAGGAGAAAGGAGAATAGGTTTTCTCAATGCTCTGTTAGGGTTCTCTTTACTTGTGCCAGTAAGGGGAGCTTTGCTACAGTCTGCCCAGTTTTTTTCTTTGCCCTAAAGAAAGAAAAGTTTATGTTACTTTCATTCCAAAACCCTATAACAGGCTTCTCAGCATCCGTAAAGATAGTCTAATGAAACTGAGGATGTATCATACTAATTGTTAATGATAAATTTTAAAAATAACATAAAGAACATTATAGGTAACACACTGACATATGATTTTTAAGCCACTCGTTTCCTCTCTTCCACTATTGTTCACAAAGGACTCTCAATAAAACATCATAGAATGACATGCATGAAAGTAAAAATCATTGATAATTTATCCTGCCTTCACACACATACGAACTCCTCCACCAGATACAGTGTCATTACAGACTGTACAAAATCTTCAGAGTAGTTCCATTTTCTTGGTAACAGTCTGTTAAATTCCATTTGGAAACATCAGCCCAATTCTGTGAAAATAACTAATTGTTCTGCAGAGTATTTCTTAAAAAAAGCAAAAAAAAACACTCTATGACAATATTCAAACAGATCATTAGAAGAAAGCAACCTGGTTTGGGGAAGAATCTTGTTTGATACTGGAATTTTTACAGGCACAGAGAAAAAGAAAAGAGTGCAAAAGCATAAATAACACAGATCTCCATCAATCTCTATCTACGAGCATTCCTAAATGTTGACAGTAAACTTTAGATGCAACAAATGCTACAGCAATGCCCAGGTCACCGGCACACTAAATCTGAAGTCCCCACAGTCTCTCTCATATTTATGCTTCAAGGACAACATTTTGTGACCATATTGCAGTAACCTCACCTGACCATTTACAATATATACAATCATCAAACCACATTTTTGCCATAATTTTAGCTTCTCAACTCTTGTCAATGAAGGTTACATCCACCTACCACAGAGTCCAACAGTGCCAGTGAACTCTGACAAATCTGAGCAGCTATTCCGTAGTGCCAGAGCAGCGATGTTCCCAGATGACACAAAGCAGAGCGGCACCAAGGGCCCACCTCGGCAGCGTGTTCCCAGCTGTCATCCTGCACAGAATGCTGTGAAGATGGATGAGCCTCAGCAGTTACACCGAGCTGGTTATGGAAGTTCAAACCATTACAGAATTGCATACTTGCCACTAAACGCGCTGGGCTCTCATTGCCATTATCACATCTAAAGTCAGTGACTTCGTAACATGAGACAAACATAACTTTTACCTGGTCGGGAGAAATGCCACAAACTTCCACAGCTATAAATAGGGGGGTTTTGTGGCTTTCTGATTTTTTTATCTTTGCCTCACCCTACAATTCACCTTTGGTCCTGGGGGGAAAGGAAAGGCTCCTGCTACTAACAAAGTAGCAGTACTTTGGGCCAGAATCATTTTAAGTAACAGGCTGACAGGCAAAAGAAACACACTGGCCAAGGAAAGCCCAATCTGGCTCATTCTAGAAACACAGTAGCTGGAAAAATAGCCCAGCACTGAGATTTATAGAAAACTACAGGAATAAACTCTTACTCATACGAAAAGGAGATCTGCAACTGTACAACGTTTTCCTGACCAAAATAGCACATAAATTGCAAATCAGCCTGTAATTCTTACACATCATGAACGAAGTATGAATTTCTGTACTAAACATTTATACAGTAACTCAGCAAGACATTTCAGTTCTAAAGCTCTTTTAAGCTCCCATCTTGAGTTTAGACACCAATTATGACTGCCCAGGTCACTGTCCGTTCATATTCTTAGCTAAAAAGCTGAATTTAGTGCAGGGAGTTTTGTGCCTCTCCTTTCTGCCCCAACACACCAACGAACCCCTTCCAATTCACAGAGAATTCAGGCACTTCCAAGGCTTCATTTTTACTGAACAAGTGCACTCCACAGCTAAACAGCAACATTATCACAGTGCTATACCCTTAAAAATCTGGCATTAAAAAAAAAAACACATCCAAAGACAGGGATAAGACATAGAAAGGATTGGGTTTTTAGCTCTTCAGATTAACATAAAAAGAGGAACATTCCCAGAGCACTGTTCTTGAAAACAATTCCTTATTATATTAGATAATCAAAGAGAAAACTGACTCTAAAAGTATTTGCACACCTATGAAGCACAAGTAACTGTTTGTCAACTTTAAGAGACTAGATAATTCAGGGAATTTATTACAATGAATTTCAATGAGTTACAAGCAATAAAAAAAAATAAAAGTAATCAAAACTTTTACTTTCCAGCACAATGTAGTTATTGTTGCATGCTACAACATGCAGAAATTACTTATATTAATTATCCTTTTAATGTTAGGCAACAAAAAGTACCTTACCTTATTCTCCACTGTCTGAGCACAGAGGATTAAAAACAAAGTATTAGGCAGAAACTGCAAGTGTTTCATATCAAAGAAAAGACAAACCACTGCATCAATAAACTTAATGGCTGTCCGGCATGCCATGCACACACTAGGGACACTTAATGAAAACTTATCCAAAGCCTTTTTTTGCAAGCGCTCAGATCTCTGAATTCAGAACCTGAAGGCAGCTGTTCATTACCTCCTGCTCCAAAATGCAGATCTCAGCACCACAACACTGCAAGAGAAGCCACCATAGCTTGATTTTCCCTCCTAGCAGTTCCCTCCTTCCCAATTACTGCACTGCAGTCTTTCTGAGGGCTACGCAAAATGCAGACAGGGGAGGACTGAAAGAGCCCGGGAAAGAAACCCAGTTGCAGTAAAGTTTGTTCAAATCATCTCACGTCTTATCAGATGTGGGCTTAAAGGAATAAAGTGCAGAGTTTGGTGGGATCTCTAGGACTCTCTCTGCTGTTCCTCTCCTTATGTTCCTGCATTTATTTTCCTTCATTTTTCATAGGATAATTTTTGGATTCTACTCTGGGGCAAAACTAGAGGGGAATTGGGAAAAAACCACCCAACTATTTTTCACATTTTTAAGTTATTTCTTATATTTAGTGACTTCACTGTTTATAAATTATATTAAAGCTACTTTTTATTTCATAGTAACTAATATTTTAAGGGGTTAAAAAACGAAAGGAAAAAAAAAGTCTCTCAAGGTTTGGAGTTGTTTGGGGTTTTTTGGGGGGTTTTGGGGGGTGGTGCCGGTGGGTTTTTCTGGTTTTGCTGCTTAAATCAGGGAGTTTAGTCAAGTAACTATTTTAACACTTGGACACTTTCCCTGTACCATTAAAACTGCCATGATTATACAGCAGCAGCATTTGTGAGACAAATGTCCAGCTGGGGCATTTGTAATTATTTCCCCAGTGTTCCACAACAGCAGCTAAAAAATACACCCGAATATTAATGAAACATTCACGGAACAGCTGAAGTCAGAAGGGACATCTGGAGATCACCTAGTCCAACCCCCCTGCTCAAGCAGGGTCAGCTAGAGCCGGCTGCCCAGAATGGTGTCCCATCACGTTTTGAGTAGCTCCATGGAGAGCAACTCTACAACCACCCTGGGCAACCTGTTCCAGTGTTTCAACACCCTTACAGGGGAAAAAAAAAAATATATATATATATATTCTTGTGTTCAGATGGAATTTTATGGGTTTTTAATTTACGACCACTGCCTCTTTGGACACTAGAGATCTAATTTATGCTTTAATGTTGGGGGTTTTTTTTCCCCCCTCTTCCTTCCCCCCCCTCTCTTCTTCATTCACCACAGCTGCATTTAAGAGCAAAGGGAGCAACAATGGGCTCTCAGTGTCAATCAGCCAGTTGTTGGCTCATTTGCAACAATAGGCTCATCACTGCTTTCCACCCCTCCTTCCCTCTGTATCCTGCAGAGCAAGGCTCAAGGCCAGATCTTTTAGACCCTAAGCAGCCCAGCTGCCTACCATCAGCAATCTATTATTCCTTGAGATCCATGTTCTCCTTGGGGGAGGATCCTGCCTTCTCTTCTCTGGTTTGGCGTCACTGGACCATCGAGCAGGGCCAAACACATGCTGACAGTGACATGGAAAGCTCAGAAACCTCCAGCAGCTCTTCAGCACCTCCCTACCTTCTGCTGCAGCCCCCCAGGAGAAAGGGCAGCAGCCAGCATTCAGGGCATGTTATATCGGGATAAGCACAAAGGAAATGGGACAGCTTGGAGGTAGATGCAGCCTTTTCAGTTTTGGCTCACAGCAGTGAAAAGTTTGGTGGTTTTTAGTGGCATATTTCAACATGGTTTACGTTGGCCTTTATAAGAAAAGGCAGTGGGCAACATAGGTACAGATTCACAGATACAATGAACATCTCTACTACCCACTCCCCCACCCACAGGTGGGAGAAAGATTAATTTCTCACGGCTGCGCACAAGTTCTTTGCTTACTCTTTACAGGGACACCTGAGTTTCCATACACTAAAACAGCAATATTACCTTTTTTATTATTTATTTATTTCATTTTCTAACATGGCTTAATTAAAATTGAAATTCCTGTAATGGACAACATATACTCAGTTTAGGCTTCTAAACAAAGTTTTAGTTAGTTTTAGTTTAAGCTTGTCTCTACTAAAAATAATTTATTTAATACTAAAGGTCATCTTCAGTTTCAAATCTTTTCCCTGGTTTGTAGATCAAACACCACATACCACATTTAAAAAATATGATAATGGATTTGAAAAGGGGAAAGGCCTGTTGGCTTTGAAAGAGAAAAAAAAAATAAATCAAAAGAGCTATCAGAGACTTTCTACACAACTTAAGAGCGCTTCTGTACATTTCTATTCTCCTTCGTTGAGGAACAGTTATAATGCCTCCTTTCTCTGATCTTACCTGACACCTACCAAGTTCCCATCTCTTCACATACTTGTATACATATTACCTTGTATAACAGGACTTCAGTCTTAAGCTGGGAACTGCCAAACGTGAAAAAATAACTAGAAATAAGGAACACAAAAACATAATTATATCTTGGTAAAGTTGGGCGGAAGGAGGACCAAAAATATCCCTTTCCCCTAAAACCAGAACATAACCGGTAAAATAAGATCTTTAAATATTTTTCAGTTCTGCAGTTAGTCTAAAACTAGCACCCTAACGATGCTTTTTAACCTGTTTTGCTTCAGGACACTGAGAATGACTTGAAGGCAGCCACATGCAGCTTAGTTGCTTTCTGGCTGGGATTCATACACTATCAAGGATGCACACAACATTTCTTCAGAAAAAAACACCTAATACCAAGTTAGAAGAAAATCTTACAGAAAGACAGCAGTTCTGCTTCACAAATTGTTCATGGTCCCATATATTCTTGGTGGGAAAGTAATACAGAAAGAGAAAAGGCCAAGATAGTATCCAATCATTCCAGCAAACTGTTTCTTCCTCCTGCACCCTTCAGGTGCTACATCTAGATCACAACCTAGAAAGGACTTGTTATACCGTCATGTAAACCTACAAAAAGAACTTTTTGTGATAGAACATGAACTTCTGTGTAAACAGCATCATTAATTCACATAATTTATTACTTAGTCATAGTGCTTAATGTATTGTCTAGTGTTATTGTAGCAAAAAGCTTATTTTTACCCCCTTTCCACACAAAATTTAGAGCCTCTCTACCTTCCAACTTTATAAAGATGCACCTGCTCTGAGATCGAGGCCACAGGGTAGTCCCAGAGCATCACCTACTGCTATTCTCCAAGGACACAACCCCTATAGCTCACCTGAAGGATTGAGGAATTTTCTATGTTTGTGTCAAGAAGCTGAGAGGGGCATGTTTCACTTCTTTTATCCATTCCTAATTTACAGCTTATACTGAAGATGAACAGGACTACTAACTTTTTTGTAGAAACATCATTTCTTTTCAAACTCAAGAAAAGGTAGAGTGGAACAAGGAAGGAAAGCACAGCCTCAAACACATTTAATGTACTGTTCTAGAAGATTCAGGATGTTTTCTCCTGTTGCAACTAAGGTATAATGTAGTTTCCCAAACTAGGCTGTGGCTGACTGAGGACGCTGGCTACCACCTATGAGTTCTAAACATAGTTTCAAGCTATTTGAAATAAAAAATTAAAAAAAAAAAAAAAACAACTTTCCCTCAGATGTTTCATTAAGCAGAGATAATAATTTGCTTACCTTCCTTGCAAATACAACAGAATTGATAGAACAAACCAAAAATTTATAAACAAACAAGCCTCCATATACTATCAGGCAACTTCATTCCGTCAGGCTAAATAATCCATTCCAACTTGCTAAACAGTCCATTCTGATTGTGTGAAAGACACAGAACAAGAAAGAGCAAGGCTGTAAGATAATTTACTTACAGAAATAAGAATGAAACTTGTTTGACTTTTGAGGTATCGCCCTCATTCATAACTAAAGCAAGTCCAAGCACTGAAGATGACTTGTAAAATTAATACCATCAACTTAGAGATGTGAAAACACAAAGGAGAACAAGGTACTTTACAGTTTCATGCAATGATACAAATACTATTTCTACCAAAAAAAAAAACACCACCCAGCAAAAAACCCCAACTCACACAACTGTCTTGAGGTTTCTAAATGTACATATTACAAAAATATATACAGCAGAAGAATTGTTGCTACCTACCTGTTTACATGAAAAAAATTCACAACACAAACCGCAGTGATACACAAGACTGCAGTCTGTGCTTCCAGTGGATTAATATATTGTCTCCCACTGCTGAGAGCTGGTCTTGATTCAGTTAAAGTCTAAGCACTCAGGCTGTCCTGCTGGGAAACAAACGAGTAAAGTCGGTTTCAAGTATCTCCTATTAATATACAGAAACAATTCTCACAGGCCCGAAGGCAGAAAAGAAAAATAGTAAGTTAAGGTTGCATGAAACCATACAAACTACAGCAAGTCAAAAACCTGCACTGAGATTTATTAGTTCACTAGAAAATTCATTGCAAAAGTCTGTTTACTTCATGGAGGAAGTCACCACTGCCACCACTTCGTGAGTCAAGCTAATCTGCAAGAATGTTTTACATAATGGGAAAATTTTTATTGGCCAGAGGTTCACAGTGTTCTTAAATTTCCAGAAACTGCAGATGCAAAGATACTTCTGTTAACCTAAACCAAAACCAAGAAAAGAAACTATCTGAGATGCATGCTCCATTTCACAACACACATCTAATTTTACTAGCTACTGTACTTCAACCTGTTCAGCATAGGAAAGATTTACACTCCGATACAAAAGGAAGAAAACACGAATGCTGAAAACACAGGTAGTTTTAACGCTACCACCAAATGGTATTAAAACATATTGGCTAGCACATCGTAGCCATTTCTGAACTGCGATACTGAGAACTGAAGTAGTTTAAGCTACCAGTTTTATTCTTGTAAAAAATTAGTACTAGTGAAACAGTTGGAATGGATTTACAAGAAAGCATGATACCATCTTAATTCTTCCATTTTCACTTTACTGTGAAATAAAAGCTAACAAGAGAGCCAAGAATCCCTACTGTCAGTCAGTAACGAACTGAAAGGTGTTCTTTCCTTTTTTAATCAATGAAAATATGCTGCAGTGCAACTATAGTACAAAATCCCGTTAACTCAAACAAAGTAAAGTAGCCTGACTGAAAAACACCTTCCCTCAGTTTTCAGAGGGCTGATAACAGCTTCAGGATTATATTTACAGTCAGGCAGCTCAAAAATAAAGTCAAAGAGTAAATTCAAAACATTTCACAGCTCAAATATTATTCCCCTTACCCTGCTAAAACTATGCCCAATTTAAAAATACAGATTATTCAAATTATAAGTTATATTTTAGTTTCTGCTTTTAAAATATTTTTAATGGTACTTAAAGAGTAAGTCCATTTTTTTTTAATTACACAACTTTCGAAAGTTGGAAATTGAATAAATATTTTGAATTAATGTTTTGCATTCCAGCTCTAAAACAGAATTCAAATTGCAAGTGATCATAAACCAAACCCTACTATGTAAAGTCTCAAAAGCACAAAGACAACATTCATTTTAGTACTGAAAAAATACAACTCTCTTACCATGACCATGTGATACAACTTTTCTAACAGGCCACAAAGCATTTGGGGTGGGGGAAGAAAAAAACAAAATGTTTAGAAGCCCAAATTCAGAGTTAAATTCATCATCTTCGGCCAACTCTTGGTGTTAGGGCTCCATAATGCAATATACAAACAAATGTTTCTGTGGTCCTTATTTTATTTTACTTTTGGCAATGCAAATCCTTTATAAACATTTTTGTCCTACCAAAACGTTCTTTCCACCCTGCTATACATTAAGACATCACATCTCATCTTTCTTCTCACAGACAATTTACCTACGTATTTGCCAGTGAAAGCCACATTTCTGATTATGTGAGTTTTACCTTAGTTGATGATAACAGAAGAATGAATTTAAAAGGCCTTCTGACTCCAATAACTACATGCTCGTTTTTAAATTGAAACCTAGTTAAGGGGGCTGTCTCTACTGCGCAGCAGAACCAAACTGTAATTACGGAAAAATAAGAAAAAAAGCATGCAAAACAGAAAATGAAAAGCACGTTTCCTTCTGTTATCTGGTGATGCATTCATTCATTTGAAGGCCTAAATTCTACCCCGGAGCATACAGACCGAGACCAACAATACAGCTGCTTTGCCAGAGTAAAACGCAACATCTCCATGTTGTAATGACCAAAGCAATCTCTGGCAACCATCCTGAGGACCCAAAGGTGTCCACCAGTGCACACAGAAAGCAGACAGTAGCGCAGCGTTTTAAGTTCCCCAGGATAGCTAAACACTGCTCCTCACCTGCAACTACAGTTTTCTTGTCAGTCGTGACAGCATTTACATGGACTTCATCATCTTTATCCACATACAAATACCAGTCCTCACCTTCCATGAACTGGCAGGCTGCGCACCCTGTATGCCTTGTCAAAAAGCACAGCCAGAACAATACTGGTTTTGTGATCTGCCTTAGGTTTTCCACCTAAGGCAATTGCTGCACTTCAAATCACAAGGATAAGCACAGTTCTTCCTAGAGCATTAGGCATCTGGAAATCATGCTAGAACAAGCTTGATCTGCTATTTTGCAAGTTGGCCCTACAGAGATCTTGGAGCTACTGTTGTAAGCTAAGGTCACACCATGAAAACAAGTTCCTCAATTCAGACAGGAATATAATGCTATGGAGGTTTCAGTTGTTCTTGTCCAACAACATATCTCCATGTGGTTCAGGGAAGGACCTCAGTACAATAATCCAAAACACAAAATGCACAACGCAAATTTAAAAAGAAAAACAAAAACACACACTCAAACCCCCCCACACACACCTAAACCAGAGGCAAAGGATGGATTAAAAAAAAGAAATCCTTGCATCACCAAACAGCTCTGTTCTAGCCTACAGCCCAGGCCCCGATCTAGTTTGAATATAGACTGAAGACAACCCTGGAGCCTTCTGTGTTTGGACAACAACCAGAAATAATGACATTTGAACAAACTGCAGGCAATGGTATTACTGATTTAAAAAGTGTAACATTCCAAGATCTATTTCCCCAATGCATTTCTGCCTCATTCAGTATTGGTAGTATGTCAGTTTTATCAGTTAACATAATCCTGAAAAATCATCAGCCTGGTATCAATTCTCATCCTGCCTGCTCTTCCAAAGTTAATTTGGACTGTCTAACTAGTTCTGCCACAGTCATGGCAAAGCCGTGATACTGTCACAAAGACGACTGACCACTTTAAGTATCTGCAGAAAGAATGATCAAGTCACCACTTTGTCTCATCCTAGTTACTGAAAACAGATTAATATCCTACATTAGCTTAGAATAATGGAAGCTGAACTCTTCTGTACTAATTTACAGCCATTATATGCTGGCCCCTCTATTCTTGTGGTGAACATCTGGATATGTAGGATGGTTTCATCAGAGGCCATATGGAAACAGCACCTCAGAAGTCACGCATATGCAAGCGTTGAAGGTTTCTTAAAAACATTTCTATTTACAGGAAAATTAGTAGAGACCAAAACAACAAAGAGACAACAGCAGTTTAACAAGAGAATCAGGAGGGAAAGGCTCTGGATATTGTCTACCTAGACTTTAGTAAAACCTTTGACACTGTTTCCCACAGCACTCTACTGGAGAAACTGGCTGCTTGTGGCTTGAACAGGTGTACTCTCCACCAGGTAAAAGTAGAAGGCTGGGCACAGAGAGTGGTGGTGAATGGAGTTAAATCCAGTTGGCGACTGGTCACAAGTGCTGTTTCCCAGGGCTCAGTATTGTGGCCAGTTCTGTTTAATATCTTCATCAACAACCTGGACCAGGGAATCAAGTGCACCCTCAGTAAGTTTGCAGACAACACCAAGCTGGGCAGGAATATTGACCTGCTTGAGGGTAGGATGGCCCTACAGAGGGATCTGAACAGGCTGAGGCCAACGGTATGAGATTCAACAAGGCCAAGTGCCCGGTCCTGCACTTGGGTCACAACAACCCCATGCAGCGCTACAGGCTTGGGGAACAGTGGCTGGAAAGCTGACCAATGGAAAAGGACCTGGGGGTGTTGGTCAACATCCAGCTGAATATGAGCCAGCAGTGTGCCCAGAAGGCCAAGAAAGACAACAGCATCCTGGCCCACATCAGGAATAGTGTGGCCAGCAGGACTAGGGAAGTGTACTCTGTACTCAGCACTGGTGAGACCTCACTTCAAATACTGTGATCGGTTTTGGGCCTCTTACAACAAGCCATTGAGGTACTGGAGCGTGTTGAGAGAAGGGCGACAAAGCTGGTGAAGCAAGCCCCTGAAGGAAACTAGGGTTGTTTAGCCTGGAGAAAAGGAGGCTCAGGGGAGACTTTATTGCTCTCTACAACTACCTGAAAGGAGGTTGTAGCGAGATGGGGGTTGGTCTCTTCTCCCAAGTAATGGACAATAGTACAAGAGGAAATGGCCTCAGTTGTACCAGGGGAGGTTTAGACTGGGTATCAGGAAAAATTTCTTCACTGAAAGGGTTGTCAAGCATTGGAACAGGCTGCCCAGGGTTGAAACATCATCCCTGGAGGTATTTAAAAGACCTGATCATAGATCATAGAACGGTTTAGGTTGGAAAGGACCTTGAAGATCATCAAGTTCCAACCCCCCTGTCATGGGCAGGGACACCTCCCACTAGACCAGGTTGCCCAAGGCCCCATCCAGCCTGGCCTTGAACACCTCCAGGGATGGGGCCTCAACAACCTCTCTGAGCAACCTGTTCCAGTGCCTCACCACCCTCATAGTGAAAAATTTCTTCCTAATGTTTAATCTAAACCTGCCCTCTTCCAGTTTAAAGCCATTCCCTCTCCTCCTATCACTACATGCCCTTGTAAAAAGTCCTTCCCCAGCTCTCCCGTAGGCCCCCTTTAGGTACTGGAAGGTAGATGTGGCACTCTGGGACATGGTTTAGTAGAACTTGGCAGTGTTAGGTTTATGGTTAGACTTGATGATTAACTTAAAGGCCTTTTCCAACCTAAATGTTTCTATGATTCCATGACCATACAGGCTCAGGGGACTCTAACAGGAAATAAGGCCATATAGAAATGTGTATTATTAAAATGCTCTTGAAACGCTCTTGTTCTTACTTTACTTATTGTAATACTTGGCAATAGGCTCTGATGCCTGAGCCCTGGTGACTAACTACAGCCATTAAGATATTGGTACATATTTGTTTAGCCTTCCCACCTCTTCCTTGGTATTTACTATGCTTGTGATAGTCAAGGGGGGGGAAGCCAAAACCATGGCTCTTTGGTTTTCACAGTTCACTTCACAATGTCATACAACATAAAACTCATGTTCACTGGTAGTTTAAACAGTACCCAAGGCACAAAGTGAGTTCCAGCACACTGCAGCTCTGGGTCTACTCTAAGAGAGGTGGAAATACACCATTTTATTTCAATGTTGGTAACAGCATCAAGACTGACACATTGCATTTAGTCTTAACATCCTATTCAGGCATTTTGTTTAAGGTAACATGGAAGGTTGTAGGCCAAGCACTTTGAAGTTCAATGACATCTTGAATTGGACTCAGTGTTTGAAATCAGGAGAACAAGAGAAACTAAAGCGGCATCCCTGGTTGCCAGAAAAATGTAGGCCATACGAAAACTCAAGAACCTTGCGCTACCTGATACCCCATCAAGGCCTGTTTGTTTTGAATGGGAGTTCTGTTCTCCAGAATACTTAAAGGGGGTCCCAGTCTAGTATCTATTCGCAAACTTACTAAATTTGTTCTCTATTATTCAGTCTTTGAAGTCACTGTTGGAAAATTTTAACTATCTCAGGAGCCAGAATAGATGCGTAGGCAATATTACCCAACATGATGGCAGTTAAATGCATCTTCCTGATCACTTTTCCAATCCATTGCATGCTACCTTTGCAGTCATGTCCTTTAAAACAGACTGCTTCTCATCAGTCCCCTGTACACTTAATCAGGACACAGAAAGAAGTGTGATAAAATACTATAGAGAAATTTCTAATGGCCTTTACCATCATTCTGTTATCTTGCAGATGTTTATAAATAAAACATTTATTCTAGTTTTTCTGGAAAACAAACTTTATTACTCAGTTTCATATCACTTGTATCACAGAAAACAAATCACAACATCAAATACTAAACCCCTTTTGAATTGGATTTAACCACAACCAATTATCCTAAACAGATGCGAAAGAGTTAACAGCTAATTGGGTTGTGCATTATATCAGTTGCATCTTCAAAAGAAGAGAAAGAATTAATTACTTCACTTCTCTTGCCATCAACTTTTGTCACTTTTCCCTTCATATTGGCTACTAGGACAGTACCCTTTTACTGCTCAAGACCATATGAAAAACATTTTCTCATTATCCTTTTAGCTCCCTTGTTAGTTTGATATTGGTTTATGGCTCAAACACACCAATCTTCTCTCTACACTTATGCCATTCTTTCTTCCTTATCTTTAACACTGTCACCTGATTTCATACAATTTCTTCTAATATTTCCAATAATTCACAAAGTGGTCTTTCACTATGTGTCAGTGCAAAAGAAGTAAAAATTAATAATTCACACTTGTTCCCTAAAAAGCAGATAACTATTGAATTCCTCTTAGTCTCTAACATGCTTTCTATAGCATCTTACCTACAAATTTTCTGAATTCTCATTATTTGTCTTTATTTTGATGTTCTCTGTTTTACTGTTCTTCCTCCTTCGCTTCCTAGAAATACTGAATTTTATCAGTCCAAGTTAATCTTTCACAAGCTGCCTTCTTCCATCTTCTTAACCAGATCCTTCCTCTCTTGGTCAGCAGCCACATTTATTATGAAGAACCTTCCTGCACATCAGTAAATTCTTACATAGGAGCACATGTCCCATACTCCTTTGTCAAAAGATACCTGTGCAAATAAAATTCTTCATTTACACCAAATCTCACGTTTGATTGCTTGTTCATTTGGTATTTTTTTGAAAACAGAAATAAGTTTCACCACACATTTTCGGTGGACTATCACAATACTGTTTTTATCACTCCCTAAACCTCACCCCATTACCTTCTTCATCTAAAAATAAACATACACATCCTTAATACACTACAATACATTGTCACTTCTTCCCTGACTATCCTTACTATGCCCTTTCTTGTCAACATTCCTGTGAGGTATGCTTTTGATGCCATTTTGGCTGTAGGAACAATGGCTATTCCTTGATCTGGAATCTAAGCACAGCAAAATACAATGACAAATCCTGTTACCAAGTCTTAGCCTGTAAAAACAAAGGTTGTCTCCTAACCAGTTGAAAGTCAAAGTAGGAAGGAAGAAGCAAGGCTAGGTTTTGCTAATATTAAGTATCTATTAGTAGAGCCCAGAATGCTATCACCCTTCTTTCTATACACTATCCTATGTTAGAATCAAGGGTTTCAATTCAAGGTGACCAAGCATGACTTTCTTTCTGCCCAATTCCTTTCCATCTTTGGTTTTGGCCTCACTTAACAAGCCAATCTCACAACTGAGGAATACAAGTTCGTATTTAACGTGAAGTCATATAGCTGCATGACATCATAACCACTATCTTCTAATTGCGCCTTTAAGGGTTACTATTAGCAAGCTGTAAGTTATCATTAGCAAACTAATAAAACACTAATGGCCAAGTTCTCTCATACAACCGCTTGTCCATTTCTCCAGTTATCACATAACTGATAACTTTTCCTATTTGAGTTATTCCAAAATGGATGATAAAGATCAAAGGGAATCATCTCCCTGCCTATTACTTCAACCTGCTACATTTTGGGGAATTAGCAGCACTGGCAATCACACATTTTAACCCTGGCCAAGGTTACAAAGTCAACAAAGATTTTTGCAAACTTCTCAACTTCTTTTTTTGAAAACAGAAAATTACATGTGAAGTCCACTGGCTGCTGCACACCATTTTAACAGCTGCTTAACTCAGGCAAAGTCTGCTAAGCTAGGCTTCCCACTGTTGGATCTGAAATTATTTAAACTTTCCAACCCCAGGAAGTAAATTTTTGCAAAGACAGTTCCTCTTCAAGAAAAAAAAAATAATCTCAATTTCTTAAGAAAGATTGTGTCTTTTACATTTCTTACTCAGTACTATCTAATGCTACTAAACTTTTTTGCTAGCTGGTCATACTTTTACCTTGATTCTTTAAATCATACTAAAAATACTTCTACCTGTAAAGAGAAGAGGGCTATGGCTTCGCGAACCCAGGCTGACTACTTCTACCTCTCTTGACCAACACCACTTCTAAAAACAAGGGGTTTTTTACCTGTTTACAGCCCTGTGGTGTGGGAGAATACAAAAACCTCAGCAACCTTGTCCTGCTATCTCTGGAGGAGTCCTAACAGCAAGGCATATTTAACAAATGCTAATGCCCATTTTATAATTTAATACGTTATCTCAACTCTAACTTTTGCAGAGTGAGCCAGGTGTCCAATCATGGGTGTTTAGTACAATTTTAGATTCCCTAAAATATCTAAGACGTGTGCAGGACTGGCCAGTAAGAGTTTGGCCATATAGAAGATTGCACATTTTTGGAGCATTAACTTCAGACCACCTGGGATCACCTACAGCATTTAAGATAGTACTCAGTGCCTCTGTGCATATGCACCATCTTTGCTCCCTTAAGTTTTTCTAAAATCACTAGTCAGTCAGGGCTCAGGCAAAGGAATACTATCACTAAGTGTTTAAGTTAAAACACTGCTCTTTAAAAAGAGATGCTAGTGGACGGGAGGTTAACAAGACGACAGGAACTCATGCTAGATTCATGATGGTGTTACTGTTGTAATGGTCAGTCGATTTAAAAATTCAGAAATTAATGAAAGTATTTCTTGATGCTGAATTTCTTTAATACTGCAGTATCCCCATTTACATGATGGCAGGGCATGAACGTAACACAGAGTCAACACTTAAACAGATGAGAGCTACAGCAGAGGCAGCTGCTAACATCTAAATCACCCATGCAAAAAGCATGATTTATTTCTTCCATACCTCCTTCCCGTGGAGACAGCCTGTCTTTTTAGTATCTTATCTATTCATTTCAAACTGGGGGGGTGGGTGGGGAACCCAACAACATCTTAGCAAGTATCCCTGCCTTTGGAAAATATTTTAATAATGAGAAGTTCTTTAAAAAAAAAAAAAAAAGAAAAATACAGCCATGAAAACAGTTCTAGGCAGAAGCCCGCTTCCACTAGGTATATACATATTTGAATCCCAGCAGCACCATCTAATGGAGAGCTCACCAATTTTTCCCCTTTAACATGACAAACATTTTATTTTGGAGGTGTTAACAACTGATACTTTTAACACCTGGCCTATTTAATACTCTATAAAAATTGATTAGCTACAAAAGAAGCCAAATAATTTCTCCACAGACAGTCAGACAGTCCTTTTTTTCCCCCCCAGACATTACATTCACATACAAATTTATTAAGTACAACAGGACATTTGTTTAACCAGGAGATAAGATTTTATTTCAATTTTAGTTAGAAATACTTTAAAAAAAAAAAAACAAACTAAAAAAACCCCAGTAACTGTGAAGCAGCAATACCAGATTAAAAATGCAGCTACCTTAAGCATGTTTAAGCTTTCCCTCTCAAAGCAAAACAGAGATGTCAGTACCTCTAAAGTGTAACTAATATTGACAAACCTGGCCCTTAACCACAGCAACAGAAGTCACTACCTACAACTGCTTAAGATGAAGTTAGGCATTCCAAGATATCTTCAGGTTGCACTTCTGCTACAAAACACACTATGGGAGATGGGTAGCACATTATCGTACGCATCAATAAAGCCTATAGCATGATGACTTTTGGCAACTTCCATTATTTATGGCATTAACATTTTCAAATGCAAACAAACATGACATGTACGAAATGGGTCTATAAGTAGTCATATTTTTTTCCCCATTGCATTTTGTCCTTGTTCTTTAAATGAATCACAACATTGCAAGTAAGGGTTCAACTAATTTGAACTTTTCCAATTAACTCAGTAAGTGAACACACTTGTTCTGGAATAACTGCCTTTTTATATATGGCTCAAAGGACTTCTAAAGTCTGTCTGTCCTATCTCATCCCAGAACAGTCAACTAATACACTGAGAGTTCACATTACAAAAAAACCCAACCACACACAAACTCCACACACCACCAAAAGTCTTAGTAAATAATTCTGCAAAATTACAGCATTGTACTTTTGCTATATGTACTAACAGCTTTATTTACACAAACAGGATAATTCCAAGCTTCTTCATTTATTTTGAGAGAATCTCCCCAGCAAAAATATAGAGAATGCAGTGGGTGAATACTTATTTGGTTGTTTTAAATTTTTCTTAAAAAAAAAAAAACAAACAAAAAAACCACACACACAAAAAAACCCCAAAGCAAACAAACAAACAAAAAAAATCCAAAACGCCCACACAACCAACCAATGGAATAAATCCCCCAAAACTCCCTCAAAATCTTACTGGCCAAAATACTGGAACTTGCATGTCTAAATAATCCTTTTCAAAATGAAAGTGAAGTTTTCAGGAATTTGTAAGAAGGAAAGAGGAATAAGGGAAATTCATGGTCCCAGGTACTGAAAAATAGCTGTCGAAGAATAAAACACACAAATAACAATAAACTTGTTTTATCTTCCTAGAGATTGCCAAGAGCATTCTTCTGCACATGCTCCAAAAAACTGTCAAAATACCTTGCTATAACACAGATACAAAAAACCACTGCCAAACCACATGAGCCACACAACAGCAGTATCTACTAGCTCAACTACAACATTGAATCCATTGGTATTTCCATTACATATTGACACTACGGGTGAGCAGTAAGACAAATTTACTAATCTGAAATATAGCATGCTCAGGTTCCATAGATAGAAACACAGTTCAACTCCTGATGGAAAACAGAGAAGATACTGTTGACTTCAAGTGATACTACATATTATTAACTTCATTTGAAGTTAGTTCAAATCCTCTCTTTTTTCACCCCAAAAATGCTGAGTTTTAGAAGGCAATGGAGATACTACTGCATCAAAGGGTTCCAAAACTGCTAGAGAGGCGCATATGCAAATGCAGGCAAATATGCCTTCATTTATTTAGATATCCAACTTCCTTCTACTCAAACTGTCTGCCAAATGGTAGCATTTGGAGAACATGTCATTTTACAACCACAAGCACTTTACCTTTGGTACCTATCGAATGTAGAACCGGTATCCTAATCAGGTTCAACCACAACAGTCATAACAATAAAACCATTTCCAGGCAAAAGCACAATGCTCCTCTCTCAAGGATGTTGTGCTGAACAGAAAAGAGGACAGTGAAAAGGATGGAATGAGAGAGCAAGAACAGATTTAAAGACATGTACTTCAGACAATAGTAGGGTACATTGCAGACCATCTTTAGTGACGTGGAAGAAGCTTGTTAATTCACCTGGAGTGGGAGGTGGGGTGGGGAGGGAATCCAAAAAGCAGGTAGCTACAGAGAGGTCAAAGAAAAGTGGATTTGCAGATAAAAATTATTAGCCAGAAGCATGAAAGTAAGTACAAGCCCGGAAACAAGTATTTCAAGAGAAAAGTGATGTAAATGGAAGTAAAGTAAAGGGCAAAATGCAGTCACTTTGCTCAAGTGCAAGGATGAAACCACCTTGGAATAAGAAGTAATCTCTAAACAACTCTCACATTACAAGAGATCTGACTGAAAGCAGCTCAAAATAAGCCACTTCTAAGAATCAGAGGAACCAGCTTGAGAAATTAAGAGCGTTTACACTGTTTGGCCAAACAACTTAGGCTGCAAGACAAGTACAGCATGGACAAGAGCATTCCACGAGTAGCTGAAAAGCATAAAATGCAGAAAGAAGAATCACTTGGCATGTCTTAAAAGAGATCAAAACAAGAACAAGTTGAATGAAAATTGTAAGGCTACACTTCCTATGCAAAATCAAGACTTACATCTGCGAGTCATTAAGTTAGAAGCCACAACACTCAAGGAAACCTACTCTCAGAAGGTTCCTCTCTGTGGAAAGAGAGAGAGGGCACACTCAAACTGGTACAGTATACAAGATCTCCATTATAAAAACCTCTAACAATTGTTCTAATTATCTCCCTCTCTCAAGTACACGGATGAGCTTACAAAACGAAATCCATTCACATTGCCAAAATTTGGTTTATGAGCTGAACTTTGCTGTTCAAAAGTTATTTTAGGCACGTTTATCCTGTAAGCTGGTTCCATAGAATAAGAAAAAAATCATTACTTTTCTAGAACATCCAAAGCAGAAAGTTGGGAACAAGTACAAGCACCAGAACAGCTACCACTGACAAATTCTGTCATGTACACTCAGCTTCATATAGCACTGCACATTTGCTGTATGCAATAATGGAAGACTGAAGCAAATACTGTTTCCTGTCCCTCAATGCTGATGGTGCAGAATGGTACAGCACCGCAGAGGAGACAGAACAGGATGCCTCTACGGAGCACTTGCAATTCGTTTCATTTATCAACAGATGACTGCCTGCTGGGTCTCAGCATCTCATCCGAGGTCCTCAGATTGTACGAAACCACCACTATTCCCATTTTACAAACCACGAAAATGGTCTGTATATAGAGCCAGAAGCCAGAAACATAAGCCAGTAGCTGCATCAAAGCTATTCTCAGAACTCCCAGTCAGCTACCATCTAACCCTAGCAAGACCCAAGTACCAGTACTCTCTTCTTCCCAAATACATCTTCTGTGCCCAAGGAAATGCCTGTCTTGACAAGGCTGATCACCTCAGAAAGCACCTCAACATCAAGTTGAAATGCACCAGAAAAACAAAACAGCAGCGGAAGAAGCATCAGCAGACTCTGTGTCTTCCCTCATCCTGGTAATTGTCCTAACCACTTGACTGAGACATCATGCTTCCTCTTGCTCTCTTTCTCAGGCACGCTGAGTTTTGATTATTCCTGGTATAGCAGGAGAGTTTTAAGAGGAGGAAGTGACACTACTCTTAACCGGCCTGTGGCTTAATGATGAGAATACTCCCCAGGGAAGCAGGAAACTTGGATTGGAATCCCCCTTCTGCCCCAGGGACTAGAGCATGATGTCACATCACTCAGAACCACAACATCAAAGCCCCTTGTTGGTTTGGCCCTAACTGCATGACTTACAGTACATACATCTACTGGCATGAAAAAAACCAGCCTCCAGGTCTCCTAGATTTTATACTGGTATCTTCAATGGATCATCTTCTCTTTCTTGACAGATGTCAAAGCTTGCAGGAACAAGTGGCAGCCAGGAAGGTACTTCTTATCATACAGTAGCATCTGCAACATTCTCTTCAAGACAAACCAAATCTAAATAACTTTTTGCTAGATGCCCAAGAAAGCTGTAAAGACTCATGGCATTTCGAGCTTGTCTTGAGTGGACATTTCTTACTTTATTTACTAAAAGATGTTTTTCGTATTAATGCAGAAACCATAAAGTCAAACAAAAGTTCAGTATGACTCCAAATGTTCAACTTTTCTAATTACAAGCTTCCATACAGTCATCATTAAAGCATGTAAAATAGAGAAGTTTCATGACTTCTCTCACTAATGTTTTTGCCTGAAGCATTTGCTATGCATACTGTATGTGAAAGGATATATTCACTTCAGAGCACTTAACCTCTGTATTACAGAATTATTAGCAGGTTTTGGCATTGGAATCAATCTACAGTATGTTTCCTCTATACATCAGAGAAATCCATTTCATAAATTATCATTTCATGACACTATATAAATAGTACTGAAACTATAACACATTCAAACTTAAAGCATTCC
>NW_009649864.1:3544990-3548293 GCF_000708025.1 Charadrius vociferus | reverse complement strand
ATTCCTGCTATGCCCATCACAGTTCTAACACCTGAAATTTGCAAAATTCAATCTTGATATCAAAGTAGACAATACCTCAATTTTCAGTACAGGGAGGAAGCCAGGGATGGAGGCCATCATGCATGTCCAACACTGAACCTGTGCATCCACAGACATGGTGAGACTTCCCTTCCCACGCTGCCTTTGACTAGATGAACTGCAGAACTTGGAATTCTAATAAAATCACACCGTATACATGCAGAGTAAAACAGCAGGGGAGAACAACAGCACGGAAATCAAAGGCTTGACATTTTTTGGGGGGTGGAGAGGATTAGTAACCTACAGTTGTTGTTTATAATTTTAGAGACACTCGCCCTGTTAACCTAGTTACAAAGCCAACAGTCAGTAGCAATTGAAGTCACAGTGGCAACAGTATTTTGCTGTCAGTGCTCCAGTAGAAAAGATCTTCAGGAAGAAAAGGAAAACAGCCTCAAAGACTACATAAATACTTACATACACACACACACACACACCTCACAATTCCCAATACCAAATTATCTTTTGCCTTATTTTTCTCCCTAAGTTCTAAGATACTGTATACTTCCTTACAGATGTTCTAGGGGGAAGGGAGTTGTCTTTATTTCCTCTTCTCTTCTTTCATGCTAGCACAGAAGAGAGCACCTCTTCCTACTTTGCAGATACTTAATGATCTTTCATTGTAAGTTGCCCCCCTTTCCTCCCAATTCCCTAGTCCTTTCTCTCTCTACCTTAAAAAAAAATGGCATAGAAAAAATGCAATGCGTTTGCAATTTGTCAAAATAAACATATACTGACTTCAATCCATCCATCTGTGAGAGTATGGGCTTCCAGCAGGCAGAGCTGGGAGACCAGATATACTCTCTTTGCCAGCCCTTGACTGCTATAGTTTCTATGTCAACACTTCATCACCACAGGTTAAAAAGTGTAAGATAAAACTTGGCGTGACTACAGCACTATCTCTTGTGTGACAATCACACCTTTATTTTGTTACACAAAGATACACAACTCTCCCTCCCTTGGCTTCTTTTCTCCATACCACATCTTGAAATCTCCAATTCCACTCTCTCCCACCACTTTTGGTGTTCCTGAGCCATATGCCAAAAATGCCAGGAGGTTTCAAATGCAGGCATCATATTCAGAAAGTACCCACCCACAGGCATATTAAAAAAAAAAAAAAAATTAAGCCTTGGCAATTCTTTAAAGGAACTGTGCACAAGAGCACAGACATCTGAAACCAATGTGTAATGAGCAGTCTTCAGACATCATAAGATTCAGCACCTTCAATTAAGAAACACTATTATAATAAAAAAACTAATGAAATCCAGTTATTGCATCATCTAAGATATCAGAGATCAAAACATGTTATTCTTGCAATATTTATTCATAAAGCCAGTTTAGGATATTGGAGTAGGTTTAAGTCATTCCTATTTTTAAACTGCCTTTTCATGTGCAGAACTATGATGGTCTACTTATCAATGTATTTATGTTCCAGTGGTTTAACAACTAAAGTTAAAAAATAAGATTTCTGGCTTTTGCTATTTTCAGCGCTGCCCTACCTACTAATAGAATAGTTGGATTTCAGTATTGAAAAAACACGTCCCTCTTCTCTCAGTTGAACTTTTCATTATGGACAAGAACAATGTAAAGATCTAAAATACAACAAGATCTTGAAATCATTAGAAGACAAACTGTATTAGCATGGACTGGCAAGACTTCACAGAGAATTTTTGGTCACTGATGCTAACTACTGCCATCTTACACAGTTTTCCAAGGTACTAACAGTAAATACATGATGATAAAATTCTCTGAATCCATACAAGAATGGCTTCTCAACATTGGAGTCATCAAACTTAACTGCAGGAGGACTTCAGGAAAGCCTAAAGACAGAGTCATTTAGCACCCTCTTTTGATTAGAATTAATTTGCTTTGCTATCAAATGCACTTCACCTTCCTGTATTGTAGACCCAGCTCTTATTGGAAGCTTCTCATCAAGTCGTATTTCAGTAAAACACCTACCATTTTCAGGTTGGAACAAAGCAACTTTTATAACCTCATAGTGCCGTCTGCTTGCAATGCCCAAACTCGTGATACATCAGTGTTTCCGTTATCAAGCTTTATGACAAGGGGTTTCCCAGTCCAGCCATAAAAAACTGATTCAGTCCAAATGTTCAAGTATTTCTCATCTTAAAATAAAAACCCTCTCCCCCATCACAATAAATAACATTTACACCTACGTTAATCCACACAGTGTATTGACTGCCATTCATAGATGCTTTTCGCCAACTGGCTCATTTTAAAGGACAGTGTACAGTATACACTATGATCTCTTTAGCTCTAACTCTAACAGTGCAGCCTTTATGTTCAGGCTTCTATGCAAGTCAGTTGCTACTTTAAATATGGATTTTTACTAAATATTTAAAATTATACTGTTTCATTCGTCTTACCTAAATACTGCTAGTACACCTTCACATCATACACTGAACTCCTTTTTTGGTCTATGAATGCAAGTTCAGATTAGCGCACAATAACGCTGTGTGAATTCTATGGGACAAACGTGCAAGGAAAAATACACAATTCTACTGAAGAAAAAAAACACCAAAAACAAACGCATGAATTGCAATATACAAGGCTCGGTTAGATCGCAACAAGCTAGAGAAGTCACTGACGCAAGGAGACTGCAAATTTCAAATTGTATCATTGGAACTTCCCACATTTCACTACTACAGAAACAGAAGATGAAAAACGTCCTAATGCATGGCAGAAGATCCACACAGAGGTGCATACACAGTCTTTCACGTCACACACAAGCTCAGATCGGCAGAACATGAGATTATGCCTCTTAGCATTAATACCATTTCTCTTGGTTTTCCGCAGATAATTCAGATCTTAGACACGTGAAGATACAAATAAATCAAGATATAAATGCCTTACCTTCCTATTTTACAAGCCACTGCAGTTCTCAGATTATGAGTCAGTCATAGGTTCATCTGCAGAGGAATGACTCAGTATAAACTTTTAAACACTCGTTATTTTTTTCCTAACCTACAACGCGGTAATTAATTTAACATTATTAAAACGCGGCGCTGCGAAACAGCGCAGAAAAAAAAAAAAAAATGAATGGCGTGAAACCAAAACACTTTTCTTTCCGCTCACGCCAGGGCTTATAGCGCAGGGCCGCTGTCAGCAGATACACTTTATAAAAAAAAAAAGAAAAATAATAATAATAAAATAATAATAAAAATATATAACTCCTTCCGCGCCGATTAGGGGCAGCTCCGTACCAAC
>NW_009649864.1:3535917-3542776 GCF_000708025.1 Charadrius vociferus | reverse complement strand
GCTCAAGCGGAGCCGGAGGGGCTCAGCCACCTCCGAGGGGGGATGCTCAGCTGGAGCCGGCGGCATCTCGGGCCGGGGTCGGTTGGAGGAATTGCCGCAGAGGGGGGGGCGGAGCTGCGGGTGCAGCCATGGGGCTGGTCGGTCAGGGAGCCGGAGCTGTAAGGAATGCGCGGAGCTGAACACGGAGAAATGTGTGGTGTTTGGCTAATTTCAGTGGGATGAGGTCACCATCCTTTTTGGACGTTGTTTGTCGAGGGATCACTAGGGAGGAACAGTTGGATGCGTGATCCTGAACGGACAAGCTTCGCGTCATAGTTGCCGCTTACAGCATCTCCCCACGTCCCGAAAGCCATCCTGACCCTCTTCGGTCCTCATCCCCCGGATCTCCGTAACGCCCACGCCAACCTGCCCTGCAAAACCAAACATCTCTAGCTCCGGCTGTGTCCTCACCAGCCCCTAAAATACGAAGCTTGGCTCGCACTGCTAAGTCACTCCTTGTGTGCTGTTTTCTTCCTCATCCCACTTCTTTGCTTTCCTTTCTCCTCCTCCCCCCCCCGGCTCTATCTCTCCCTCCTTTTGCTGCTGTCCCCAGTAAGAGGCTGGCTTAGCTGTCAAGACAACTGCACCTTTTCAAATGACGCCGTGAACTTGCGATCAGAAAGACAATCTAAAGACCGATGTCTTAAATGTTCCCATCACTCGTTCAAGATTGCTTAGCTCTGGACCGGCTGATAGGACTGCGCACCGAGCCTGGATTTCTCCAGCTGCGGGGCTGCAAATAAGTTTTTACCAGACACAAACCTGCAATTTCCTTCTTTGCCACTCTTTTTGCTGTTGTATATGTGTCCTCTTGTTTTGCCCTAAAAAAAAAAAGGAAAAAACATAATAGGATTCCAGTGCCTGTAGCTCTAGCAGCTATATTAATGTATTCTTCCCCAAAAAGAGAAAACAAATTCTTATACCATCTGAAAGATGTCAAAAGCTTTTCCACATTTAAAAATGTCTGTAGCCGAAGGGATAAAGTGTTGATCTAATGCAGTATCTACCATTTCAAGTGCTTTGGTCGTTGTTTTTTTTTTCTTTTTCCATATCATGACTACAAGATTTTAAAGATTTCTAGTACTATTATTACAGCGACATATGTCACCAATATCTTGGCTTTAACTGATTTGGAATTTCATGTTATAGGCAACGTTTTCACTGGGGCCTGAAACGCTGTGTCTCAATGTTGCTGCTACACGCTGCACACCTCTGCTTAGCAGTGTTTAGAATGCTGTCTTTGGAGAGGTAGCTATTTAGAACAACAAAAATAATGGTAAAGACCATGGAGTAACACTGTATTTTAGTAAAATGGTTTGAAGAAATAAAATAATAGTGCATTATATTGGAAAATTACATGAGAGCAAAGAATTAAAAAAAAAAAAATCCCCTGAAAGAAGGGTGGTAATTCATTAGAAACTTGGACAGGGATCGTTATCTTCAAAAACTATGGGGAAGATACAGAAGAGTGAATATCATGTGATTATGGAAAACTATAATTTCTCAGATGCAGACTAGAAGATACCACTGGGAAATGGTAGGGCTTAAATGTTCTCGAGTGTCGTAGAAACTCGATTTCTCAAGCAAACAGTCCATGAGAGAGGAGGCTATTTTAGGCCCAGTATTAATAAGCGGCAAGGACCTTGTCGAAGGCCGTAGAATTGAAACTAGTCTTGAACTGAATGATCACGGACCAATCCAGCTCATGTTAAACTGCAAGAGGGACAAATGCAGAGCTTTGTCTAAGACTTAGGATCACAGAACGGCAAACTCGGAGAAATGGAGGAAATTCCTGAGGTTGATGAGACAGAGGAACCCAAAGATGATTTTTACTCAGAGATATTGAAAGAAGCTGGTAAAGAAGATAGCAATTGCCAAAGCAAGGCTTTGTTCAAGGTTAGAAATAGTACCCTGTGCCTAAAACACTCTATAGTGAGAGGGGAAGGGTGGTGATGCTGGTAGCCTTGGGCCCATTTGTCTGACCTTACTGTGTGGGTGAATTCCTCCATGAGAAAATGACTGTGAGCTGCCAGCGGGAATAGCCATGGAAAAGGCTTATGTGAGTCTATGATGCACGCAGCTGGGTATTTTTAGTAGAGAGAGGGAAGTATTAATGTGGCTTTACACAGCACAGCTAAGGACCCTTGTTTGGAAAATTATGCCCAATTCTGGCGACTTACAATCAGAAAAGATTGACTCAGGTCGCCACAGGTGCAGGAGAGGAATACTGAGGTGGTAGGGGAGCAGAGTATCTGTATTCTCGAACAGGAGCAGCAAGCAAGCAAGCTTGGCTTCCTTAACTAGCCAAATGAAGCCAAAACAGCATGATGATTCACTGTAAATACATTCAAACAGTAAATATCGAGGAAGGAGAACTATTTAAATTAAACAATTATACCAGCACAGGGATGTATGGTTATAAATTGGTCATGAGTACACTTAGACTGAAAAGCTTTCTAACCATTGCAGGAGCAAACAAACAGTACTCGAGACACAAGCACCTAAATTATTTGAAATTGGGGCATGGTGCTTAGGTGTGTCCAAGGGGCATTTAAAGGGGACTGAGCTGCTGACCTTTGACATTGTACTTCAACCATTCACAAGCTGCAGGGTTTCAGCTGGTCCTCTACCCCGTCTACATTTGGCTTGTGAGGTTTTTTTCAACTGCCTCCGAAGCACTGGAAATTAGTCAGAGACAGGATGTAGAAAGGACACTGGTGACATTAAATCATCAGGTGGTTTGTGGTGCATCTTGCTCACAGGCATACAGCTGAATTGATTGCCAGATTTGGGTCACAATGAAACCTCTTCCCTCAGGTGAGCCTGGCAAAGGACTGTTTTGCCTTTTTTACCCCTGCCACTTTCTCAGAATCTTCTGGGACGTTTATTTGGCAAATCTTGTTGCAGGGGTACTGGTTATAGTCCTCCGTGATACTGTGCTTGAGAGGTTTGGTCTTTTACTGCAGCTAAGTTTATTACCAGATCTTGAAAAGCGTTTTGTTGATGAGTAGAGGCTGGAAGAAAGGTGTTCTGTGAGACCTCCTAAACAAAACAGCCATTGTGTAGTTGTAAAGGGGGATCATTTCCAGTCCTGTCTTCCCAAAAGCAGCATCAACAGGTTATTTTTAATGCTGGAAGGAAACCTGAGAGAGGAGGGGAGAGAGAGAGAGAGAGCAGCAAACCATTGTTTCTTGTGTGAATTGGCTTATTGCAATTAACAGTCATTCAGCTGAACTATTGTAATTGGTAATGATACAGTACAACCTTATTAGCCCTGCTGTTTCAGGTGCAGTTTGGCACTGCTTCTGTACATAATGCTAACTCTAAGTGTTGTGATTCGTGTGCATTGCGCGTGCCCTTTCCACAGTTCCTTCAGAAGGTAGCTATGTTTCGTTCCTAATCGATCCCTATTGTGGATCTGAGCAGGACCCAGTTTCTGCATTTCTGGCACTGAGGCAGCTTCTTGACTTGCAACTTCCTCATCCTATGCCTTGGATCGAAGATGCTTATTAACAGAATAATAAAATCATTAAATTTATATTCCCTTTTTATTGCTGAAGCACAGCCCAAGAGGACCTGTATTGTGGGAATACACATTCATTTATTGCATCCTATACATGAGATAAAGATTCCCTGGGGTTTATTTCAACTGCTACTGAGCCATAATGTCTAATGTGATAGCCCACTTGCTTAAGGAAAAAAAAAAAAGTTTCCCCTGCCCGAGTGGTGATTTTCTACTTGAAATTCCTAGAAAGTGATGGCTTTTTAAATGACAAGCATTTGAGGTGAAACATTCTCAAGTCTTCCAGAAGTTAGTTATATGTGCATTTATGAGTACGCTATGTGACATTTTTCCTTTCTTTCAAGCTAATTGTAATTCCCAAGTCAGCTTATAGATCTGCTTCACAATTGACAAGAAATATTAGTATGGCATATCACAACTGCGTCTCAGTAATCTTAGCGCCTTCTTACTCTCTTGTTGAGACTATTAAAAATATATTGAGGTCCCCAGGCTCCCCTACCATCAAGACTGCCATTGTGCCTGTGCCAAATTGACTCTGGAGTCAAATGAAAATTTTGAGTGCATGTCAGTGGATTTCCAAAGAGGCCTGTAAAGTGGTTCACGTGCATTCTAAGCTGTACCTGGAAAAAGAGGCAAGATGCGGTTCCACAGCAGGGAATTACGAGAGCACAGCAATGCTTCAGCTGTACGCCTGTCTCTCAGTATGGCTCCAAAATCAGAGCTGTGATGGGAAGAGTGCAGACTCAGCAAGACCAGCTCTCCACCATATGGAGGTTTCCCTGTGACAGCTGAATCTGAATATAACCAGTAAAAGCATCCTAAAGGCTGCTTTGTGCCTTTTGAGAAGCACAAAGCAGCTTTATCAGGAGCAAGGATTTGGTCCAAAAGTTTTCCCCAGACATAAAATGTCAGTTATTGTACTAGTTTGTAACTAACAACTGCAAGGATTCTGTTGAATACCTGGCAAAGTAAAAGGCTGACACGAATATAACAGCTGTATTGATTTATCCAGGTGTCCTCATTTTCTGGATGATAAATCTATCTCTGAAAATATCCTTAAGAATTTTTCTCCGTCAAGAATCTCAGAATCTAATCATAGAAGAGGAAAAAGCCTCACCTGATATTGGCAGAAGGACCAGATGAGTATACTTTAAATGCTGAGAATTGTTCATTATTGTAGAAATTGTTATTGGCTCTTCATAGTAATCAATAATAGCTGTTCCTTCAGTGTGACGTAACTATTTTTACTTTCACCTTTTCTGCATGTAGTCATGGGAACACAAACCAACCTGTGAGAATCAAGCTTGGGAACAATTTGAGCATTTGAGGTGACTGGGAGGTGGTCATTCAGTCTCATCGCTTTCCTGGCTTCCAGCTTAGCTGTGTGCCTTACCTCCAGTGCCATCAGAGCATCAGAACAGATTTCTTTGCAGTTGTGCCAGCTGAGAGGCTTCCCTCCCCCTTTTACTGACACTGTTCTAGCAAGTTCTAAAGGGAGATTTCAGAGTGTTCTTGAATGTTGTTTGAGCCTGTGGGTGTTCTTTTGTTATAAGTAAACTGTCTGCAAAAGATGCATTTCCAAACCCCGAAATATTCTGTCCTGACTTTACACACAGCCTGACCCAGGCAGATCTACCAGGTTTCAGTACCGAAGAGACTACTGTGAGATGGAACCTCAATGTTTGCTACGCAGTAATGCCAGCAGATTCCTGGAGAGAATCCAATCAGTAGCAATCATCATCTAAAGAATAATTGTTCTAGAAGCCTAGAGGAAAACAGCACTTCTCTCGTCAATGCTATTCCCTTGGGAGCTACAGCTGATACACCTAACTCCGATTCCCACTGTTAAATCGCATGGATCTTGCCCTACATGTATGACAGATACTATTGTGCTGCTGAAGGATGTTCTATTCCAGATCTAGTTCTTACAGACACAGTTTTGGGACTTCCTTCATGGCATTAACAATTCCCTGCCAGCCTTTGTCTTACATACATCCAACCCTTTACTGGAGCCATACGTGTTGGATCCAAGATGTGCACACCTATATGACGGTATAATGTCCTTCTGTCTCTCTGGCTTTTACCATAAAGCTTGTAGTGCATTGTTGGTCTGCCTCTTGTTACTAAACAGGTTTTTTCCACTATTCTTAGCAATTTTCTCACCTTGTATGGTAAATGGTGATTCAGATTTACAGTTTCCCAGGTACCATTCATTCTGCCTCATGATAATATGTGTAAAGTGTGGTAACTCTAGAGAAAAAATAATTACCCAGCTGTTTGTCTGAAGATATCTTAGCTGGATTATACTTATCCACCTGAGTCTTCAGAGTTAGGAGGAGAAGGAAGACCAGCATATTCAGTGACTGATATTTAGGATAATTTCACTTTTGCCTATAATTTTTTATCACAGGGTTTGGGAAGGTTTCTGCCCTGTGCATATTAAGAAAGTGAAAAAAAGTGCTCCAGGTGGTATCATGATGAGAGTGGCTGTCTTGGGATGCAAACTACTGACTGTCTTAGCTCCTCCCACATATTGCATAGGTGAGACCCAAGAACAGGTACCTAGTTTAAATGTATCTTCAGGGAAGTATGATTATATGCAAATACTTTCCTTGCTGAATTTCAGTATCATCTGTGTCAAATATATTCAGTTTTCAAGTAAGAAAAGTAAAATCTAAATGCTCTCAGGACAACTTCAGCCTACCCCATAAGAATCAAGCTTCCCTTCATCTCCCCTCTCACCACTTATGATGAATGCTCTGCAAGCCACATTACACCCTAATCAGCATTTGCATAATCTTTACTATCTCTATGATTACAGTATGAGGGGGTTATATATAAGCTAGACAGTAATTAAAGATAGCTAGAAAGAACCCAGCTCGAATGATTAGCATAAAGGAGTAATGACTCAAGAGCACATTGACTGGGAAGAAAAGCTGAGAAGGAAGAAGGCGAGTTGGCTATCCAGGATAAGGCTTCCAATGAATCCGAGAGATGTAGGATGGTAGAACTGCTTGTGAAGGGATGAGGAAGGAGGAGGCCTCAGTCTGAGGAAGGCCAGTGCCAGTCAGCTGCCAGGTAATTTTAATAAGCTGTGAATCTTTCATGTGTGCCGTTTGGAAGAGAGCTACCCTGGTAGGGTAACTACCTTGCGTTTCTTAGTTATGCAGGACTCTTCAGACTTCTGGTGCAGACCCACACCAAGGCCTGAGCAGCAAGAGGAAGCCAAACAGACCTGTTTGACATTGGGTCTTCAACTATTGGATATAGTCTTCAACTATTCCACTGTAGAGGCTG
>NW_009649864.1:3505014-3535869 GCF_000708025.1 Charadrius vociferus | reverse complement strand
GATGCTGAAAGACATTTTGTGGAAGTGGTGAAATATCAGCTTAGACCCTGGAAAGGCCTGAGCTAGAAGTATTGGAAAAATTCCTTTGGAGCCTTCAGATGATTGGAAAAGAATGTGTCTGACAAAACTGGCTTGAAGATTTTTCCACAAAAAATGAGTGAGCTGCTGCTGTTGGCGATGGTCATCTCCTGTAGCCACGGGATGGTATAACAGTCACAGGCATCCTCCTGCAGCGAAGTGGACAGAGGGTGGTAGCACTTTGCTGTAGCTGCCCTTGTGACAAAAAAAAAGAGCTCCTCTGAAATTCAGGAGAAATGTTTAGGCTGCAACTCCGTAACGAACCCTTGGAGCATTGCAAGATGTACGGAGAAGTCATCTGGTCAGCTTACAGGATGCACCTAGTAATCTGCTGCCAGTGTGGAAAACAGGGACCCTTTGCAAAGCAAAAAGAGATGAGCATGTATGTGTTCATAAAACCAGATAATGATAGAACAGAACCTGTTGGCAAACTGCAGGCAGGCCCAGGCACTCTTGTAATTTTAGCAGATGTAGACAAAGAAGCCCCAGAATATTCTGAGTGCAACATTCTCACTTTAATAATAGCAGACGAATGTTGTTGCTGGGGTTGAGGGCAAGGGATTGCCATGTCCATTCTCAAATGGAATAGCTGGATTGTCAGGTTCCCTAGGGAGATGGGACAATGGGATTTCACCATTCATTAGGTCACTCCACAGCAGATCCGAGGTTCTTCACTCTTTTCAGTTTTCCTAGACTATATCCCAGAGAGATAAGAGCCCATGTCTGATCCTATACAACTTTCCTGAGGTCGATCTCCAGCATCTGCTCTAGCCCTTGAGAAAAGTGCTTCCACATCCTGAATTACCTGCATAACTTCCATTTGCTGCTTAGCAATTTAATGCTCCCTTGCCGACAGATGTGCGTTAAAATGCCCCAAACCTAATGTCATCTTTGTACTGAACTAAAAGTTGCAAAAAGCTAAATTCTTATTTGACCTCAGTCTTATCTGAGGTATGCTAATTTGTCTTTGTGTAATTGCTGCAGAATTAAAGCAACATAATCCAGGGAAGAAAGGGGCCCCAACCCTCTCCTGGGCTGTTGGAGATAATACACATACATAAAACCAATACCCAGTATCCCTCCGTCCTCCACTTTCCCTGAGGTATCAGGAAACATTCTGATCTTAGATCCAAAGTGGAAAGCTGCGGTATTTGCACTAACTTTCCTGGAGTTATTCCCAATCCATACTGAGGTAACAGATTGTCAACTCAACTGAGATCAGAACTTTTTGTCTGTAGCTGGGCCTCCCGTTTCAGTGGTTGTGGAGAGAAGGTGTCAATCTGCGTCTTTCCCTGGAGAAGGAGAAGTTACTTCTAATGGTACTGCCGCTCAAGTATAGCTTTGCATCTTTTATGTACTTCAGGAAGTTCTTTATTTGTAAGACGGGCATATCTAAAATTCAGACACCTTTGAGGAGCTACAAATTGCCAATTCTCACAATTTTTATCATAAGTTTTGTGATATTTGAGGCTTTTTCCTCAAAGTACCAGCTCTTGGAGTGATGTGATTATGTGAGAAACTCATTTTTCTTTCATTTAAACAAAAAGGCAGTAATTTTCTTGCTCTCGTGGTTGTAGATAGAAAGCTTAAAAATATAACCTGAGCACACTGCAAAGGCTCAGGAATCAGAAGGCAAAGCAAAATGAGTTGAACATATATTCTCTCCTAAACATTATAATTAGAAGTCTATGTCATAATATTTTTTTTTAAAGATCTGACTCATGACTTCTAAATTATTCAGTTTGGCAATACTGTATAGATTCACTATGCTCTTGGATAAAATTCTTTGTCACGCTAAAGGCTAAATTGAGCCAAGAGTAAGTTCACTATAAACAATTACACGTATTGTCTATTCTTGGCTTTTTAAAAACATCATCTACTCTTTACAAAAACCCTGTAACACAATGAAAACTAAAGCTTTCATCCAGCTAAGTCCCAGTATATGACAAATATAAAAAATGAAAGGCACAACAGAAACAGAAGCTAATAAAACTTGAAATAGGGGAGATTTATTTCTTTAAAGTGTAACTTTTCCCTTACCCACTGGACCACAGTCTGTTCTGGGTTACACTAGGGTAAACCCAGAGTAAATCCAGTGAAATAATCTGACTTTATTGGTCACAACTAATATATTTTGCAGTGAATTGATATCGGTTCTGCTAAGCGTATTTGTCATGCCATTTCTAGTCCCAGCATTTATATCAAAATCTAGTAAGAACAATGTGACAGGGGAATTGACGAAGTACTAAAATTAAGCCTGTGTGTGCAACTTCAGTTTGACCGATATCCCTTCTGCCCTGCTTCTGAATACTAATTCTGAAACCTTTAATCATGCGATCACATTTTGTCTGCTGGATCCTCTACCTCTCTGAGTAACGGATCACTGTTGGGGTTTAAATGTGAGAGAGCAGTAAGAGAGACTCCTGCCTTCCAGATCTGTATTTCAGTTTAACCTTAAAGAGGTACATGGAGCTGTACAAACCAAGTCCTATAGGAAGTATGTGAAAATGGGGTATTTGCACACTCAGCTGGTAAGGAAACCCAGATTGCAAAGAGAGTTTAGCATCTGTTCTTCAAACGCCTTGAATGAGAAGGGAAAAGCATGTGGCCTGCAAAAGAAAAACCACCCAGACTTGCAGTCTTCTGATCTATAATCAGAGGGTATTATCCATTGTGCTACTAGCATGCTCTTGGCAAGGTCTTTGCTTGGACAGATGCACCCTATAATCAAAGTTGAAAGACAGATAATGAAATTTATTTCTAAAACCCCACCTAACTTTTCCCCAAAATAACAGAGCAAAATGAAACCCTCACCAGGGTGATATGAAGATGAATTGAGTGTTTGTGAAGCCTTCAAGAACAGCAGTGATGAGCACTAGATAAAATTTTAGGCCTTGAGCTACCATATCACTGACAAAAACTAAGAGGAGTACAGGTCTTACATGGTAACTCTCAAATCCTTCAAAGCCAAGAGCACCTATCCCTGAAACTTTCTTTGAAAATCCTGTTTACTGCCTAAAAATATCATCCAGATGGGATTCAAAGGGCAAAAAAGAAGGATGTACCAGAGAAAAACAAATATATGGCATCCCTACTTAGGAGGAAACAGATGGCTTTTAAAGCAAGCCTGAATAGCACATAACAAAATATGTAGGGGACCACACATTAAATACTGCAGATAAAACAAAATGACTAAAGGATCCTCTGTCCATCTTGTCTACTGAAGAAATTTAAGTACTTTGAAAGAATGGTATCCTACTAAGGAGTGCATCATCATGCAGTCTCTATTTTGTCATTTTTTCTGAGTCATCTGAATTTCTGAATCACCTGAGAACTTCAACCTCATTGTCACTTGTACACATAGATTTCTAGTATGGGGCAAGGAGAGGGAGATTGAAGTCTTCTTTTTAATGTACCATCTGGAATCATTCATATCCTCAAGCTCAGAAAGAGGAGACTCTTTACATCCACTCCACAGACTTCTACCGCTTGACCTAATGGAGTGTCTGCTCCCAGTACTACAATGCCATGTACTCTGGAGGGGAGAGCCATGACAGCTCTCCTGCCATCACAGCTTCACTGCTACCTATTGACAGCAGAACAGGGAGGCTCAGCAGCCTGAATGCCTTTCCATACACCGATGGGGGGAATCACACATCCTTATGGGCATTCCTCTAAAATGGACCTTTCTTCGTCCGTCTTTTCCACATCTCTGCTTCCTCTCATGCTGTTCACTTTTCCCATTGATTTAACTTTACTTTCCATTGCTCAGGGATCTCATCCTCATCCCAGTCTTTCTAATGGCCTCACTATAACCTCCAGCTCTGCATTTTCCATCCAAATACTGTTCTCTTTCTACATGATCAGTGCCTTCACACCAAGGACCAGACACCTTTTAATCATGTTAATTCCTGTTTCTCCTCCCTGTTGCTTATACAATTTCCCTTTCCCTTTCTCTCCCTCTCACCTTTAGGCCTGTGCCCCACGTCAGGGTACCATTGTGAAACCTTTGCCAAAAAAACCCAAAGGCAGGTTATTGAAGACTGCTGTGCTGCAATCTGAGCTCTTGTTGATGCTTGAACACTACAAGGGCCATACAACACAAAGTATGGAAATATCATAAAAATACATGCAAAAGTAAAGGTCATTATTCTGTAATTCAGGTTCACAGTTTCAGTACACAGTACAGTTCACAGAACATGCACATTTTTAAATAACTATAGGAGGGCCCAGGAAACCTGAAAGACATCTAGAACCACAGGGTCTAAGAATCAAGGACTTTAACATGTGCTCCGGTCTGCTTAAGAGGTCAAAGGAAAGGAGCTAATTAGACTCAGCACCCTCTTTCCTGCAAGGCTAGACTTGGTTTTACAACTCAAATGGAACCTCTGGAGATCATCTAGTCCAACCCTCCTGCCAGAGCAGGGTCACCTACAGCACGTTACACAGGACAGCGTCCAGGCGGGTTTTGAATGTCTCCAGAGTGGGAGACTCCACCACCTCTCTGGGCAGCCTGTTCCAGTGCTCCACTACCCTCAAAGTAAAGAAGTTCCTTCTCATGTTAAGATGGAACTTCCTATGTTCAAGTTTATGCCCATTACCCCTCGTCCTATCACTGGGCGCCACTGAAAAAAGACTGCTCCCATCCCCCTGGCATCCTCCCATTAAGTATTTGTATGTATTAATAAGATCCCCCCTCAATCTTCTTTTCTCTAGACTAAAGAGACCCAAGTCCCTCAGCCTTTCCTCATAAGAAAGGTGCTCCAGTCCCCTAATCATCTTTGTTGCCCTTTGCTGGACCCTCTCCAGCAGTTCCCTGTCTTTCTTGAACTGGGGAGCCCAGAACTGGACACAGTACTCCAGATGCGGTCTCACCAGGGCAGAGTAGAGGGGGAGGATGACCTCCCTCGACCTGCTGGCCACACTCTTCTTGATGCACCCCAGGATGCCATTCGCCTTCTTGGCCGCCAGGGCACATTGCTGGCTCATGGTCATCCTGTTGTCCACCAGGACTCCCAGGTCCCTCTCCACAGAGCTGCTCTCCAGGAGGTCAGCCCCCAACCTGTACTGGTGCATGGGGTTATTCCTCCCCAGGTGCAGTACCCTACACTTACCCTTGTTGAACTTCATAAGGTTTCTTTCTGCCCAACTCTCCAGCCTGGCGAGGTCACGCTGTAAGGCAGCACAGCCTTCTGGCGTGTCAGCCACTCCTCCCAGTTTTGTGTCATCAGCAAACTTGCTGATGGTACACTCTATTCCTTCATCCAGATCATTGATGAATATGTTGAACAAAACTGGGCCCAGTACTGACCCCTGAGGGACAGTACAAGTCAGTCAGTCCTGCAAGGCTAGACTTGGTTTTACAACTCAAATGGAATGGGAGGAGTAGTCTGGTGAGGATGTTTATTGAATGTGAAGTAAATACAGAGACTCGGTCTGTCCTACACCCTGAAAAAATTAGGCAAAAAAGACAAAATCACTACACTTCTCATGGCATAGCCAAAGGCCTTTCCTCATTGAAGAAGGTCAAGGAAAACAGGTTTGGAAATCTAAAATTCTCCTAATTTCTGAAGAAAGAAAAAAAAACCCCAACAAACAAAACCCCAGATGATTTTATCACGAAGCATTAAGAAGAGACACACTTGCAAGTAAAAGGGTCAGAGTAAATACAGCATATCCTGAAGCCTTCAAAGTGATATCAATAACACACTTAATATACCAATGTCAAATTTTTATGTCCTTGGTGTATTGCAATAATAACTGGAATAAGACTGATTTTTGTCTCTAAGCTTATATGCCTCTTTTCCCACAGTGCAGAGAAACACTGCTGTCTGGAATAAAGTTTTGAGGGGACAAAGACAGAACAAGACTAGGCATCACTAGCTAAATTATTAGGGATGGTCTGGGATGCTGAGACTCAGAGATAGGTGCTTTAATATTTGGAACACAGTTATTCTCCTGCTTTCCTTTCCCTCAAGAATCTCTAATTATTTCATGCAGCAGAGAAAAGCTTCAAAAGGTCTGCAGGGTCTTCTCTTCAGCATCGTTCCAGCTATGCCTGGATGCTCTGCTGATAGACAGGAGGTGAATGGATCTCTTTGTCAAGTGCTCCAACCCCTGCCTCTTGTGTCATCTCTAGCAGCTGACACAGAAACAACAACAAACAGACTAACACAATAAGGCAAAGTTTCAGGCATCTAGCTCCAGCTTGAATTTTGAAAGGAGAAAGGCACTGCCTGGTGGCATGCAGTAAGATGTCTATGCCATGGGAAGGAGTGGATTTAAAGCTTTGGTCAGGTGGCCCCTTGCAGATGTAACAGTGGCGTACGGAATTAGATCCTTGTCCTTCAGCTACAGCTCCTGGGCTGAAAACTGTTGCTTTCCCTTAGCAGGGCTGGCAGAGTTCCTCGTGATATAACTCATTTCAGTGGCCAGTCTGGCCCAAACCACAACGCTCATCTGTTTCCATGCAAAAACTAACCACTCCAATGTTGCAGTGAAATAGATGAGGGGCACTCAGGTGAACCATTCTGCTGTGATAATGGTAATCTTGGGCAGAGACGTGACGAACTCAAATATCTGAAAGGACAATCATGTCTTAAATTGCTTCAGCCTCTTCTAAAGGGCAGTTTATATCCAAGGATGTCGTTTCAGTGCCTTCTTTGGACTATTTTCGGTAACTGGCATTTCAGCATAGTGGCTTTTGTGGATCCCCTTCTGATGGTGCCGTACCATCTCCATGTACTGGGGGACCAAAAGGTCTACCACAGATCTGCAGGTCCTGCTGTGGCTGCTGTGTAGCTGTGTTCTGATTACCCCATCTGTAGGACAATCCTCCCTTCACATGGAATAAATGCACTAACAATTCAAAGGCACTAGCAAAAGACAGGAAGGAGGCCACAAGCAATTTTTTCCCATATCAATCTTACCACAAAGTTAGTCAAGCTTAGCCAAGAGTCACTTGTATCGAATGAGAATACGCTTCAGCTAAAAACCAGATATTAGATTGGATATTAGGAAAAATTCTTCAGATAAAGGGTTGTTAAGCATTAGAATAGGCTGCCCAGGGAAGTGGTGGAGTCGCCATCCCTGGAGGTATTTGAAAGACGGGTAGACGTGGTGCTGAGGGACATGGTTTAGTGGTGGATTTGGCAGTGTTAGGTTGATGGTTGGACTTGGTGATCTTAAAGGTCCCTTCCAACCTAGATGATTCTGATTCTATAAAATATTCTTGTCACTGTTATGTGATGGTCCAAATAATAACTTTAAATATACCTTCAGCAAAATAAAACCAATAGCAGCAGAAAGACATGGAGAAGGCAGCTGGTGCCTGCCCAGTCTTCAGGATCCCCAGGCACACACAAAGCCAGCAAGCTGCCTTTTGAACCTTGAATGTTTTTACTATTGACTGATTTTAGGTTTGCCCTATCTCCTGCCTCCCTCCCTCATCATCACTATGGTGACTACCGTATCACAGCCTGTCTCCCAGGCTTTGAAACTGTCTCTCTCTCTCCCTTATTCATCCTTTCTCCCTTAGCATCCCTTTTCCCTTCGACCCAGTCCTGCCCTTTAAATGATAGGATCAGCTCTGGACTGTGGCTGAAGTCATCCCAGCTGTCCAGCCTGTCCCTGCTGCGTGCTTGTTTCATTGCTCATCAATCATCTCCTGAACTACCTCGGTTTGCCAAGCAACATTTTAAGGCAAACTGAAATAAGCAACAGTTCACCTTGAAACACACGCTCCCAACTGTGGCAGCCAAAGAGCTGACTGACAAGCAGCTCTACAACAAAAGGGAGGCGAACAAATGTCCTAAGGTAAACTTCCCCTCCTCTTAAAACAGTCTCCTCGATAAATACAGGTAATGAATGCTCATCCATCTTCCTCTTATTGATTTAATCTTATGTCAAACCTACCTTTTCACATATTCTGGAAGAGATCATGTTTTCCTCCACGTGTCACCTAGCATCACCTAGCACAGCGCCTGACAGGAGCAGAGTTCAGGGATGATAACGAGCTGTGTTGTTTCTGATGCAAGACACAGCCCCAGAGGCTCAGAGGTGCTAACTCAACTTCAACTTGGTAAATGAAGTCCGAGGCTTCAGACAGAGCATCTCAGCCCTGTGAATCCTCCTTAACGTACTGAAAGAGAGAGAAAATATTAAAAGCATCGGATATGCAAAGGATCAAGTAAAACTGTTATTTTTAACACTCCTCATTCTCTTTGCCGTTAGCTTTTATCCCAATTTTCTACAGAAATAAGGCTTATGAGATCAACTGGGCAGTGCACATCCATCCCCCTCCATCTTCTTTCCTCCATTAGCCAATCTCAACAGAATTTAATACAGAAAGCCAAGCTCTTCAGAGTTAATTAAATTCTCATGGGATTTATATAAAACAGTGGCCAGGAAGCAGAGAGCATGGTTTGGACCTTCCCAAGTTGACCTCAGATGATTTTGCTCCTATCACACAATTTCTAGAATATCACTTGGCTTTAAAATGCTCAGGGGATGTGGGGGGAAGGGGAATGTTGTAAGGGAAAAGAAAGGGGAAGCGTAGTGCTTGCTTTGGTGAGTACATGCGGTGGCTTAACTCACGCTGTGCACAACAGCCACTGTGGTGCCATCGTGGTAAAGGCTAAACCCAGGAGCCCTCCTGGCCACGCTGGGCTAGCATGACAACAGCAGGCAGTAAAGCGAGGAGGGCAGGCTAATGCAATGCCAAAAAAGCATGAAAAAAACAGGAAACCTCATGTAGCTGTGTAACTGCAGTCACACCGGTGCGACCGACAAGCTTCTCCCAAGCGGTATGGCTTATGGTCCAGACAAGGACCAACCAAATCCTAGTCTAAAGATTTGAAGTTTGACTTAACACAAGCTGTAAAAGGATGTTGGACATTAGGGATATGTCATCCAGGAAATGCCTAAATATAGCTGTACATGAAATGAACACAGGGTGCTGACGATGACTACCACAAATGTGCGACCTTAGGATAAGGATGAAAAATTAATCAATTAAAAATGTATAATAGGAGATAGCAGCCACTGAGGAAGTGCACTGAACAGGGCAAACGTCTGATTGAGCACCAGGGAGGAGTAGCTGTAGTTCAGTTCTTCCACCTTTAGTTGCTGTGCCACATGGGCCCCCGTACCAGCGTTATAACTGCTGTGTCCCCCCCGTACCAAGAGCTGGGATGAACCCCGTGCTGTCTTAGAGCAGTGTCAAAGAGCTGTAGTCCCTGTAGTGCAATGGGAGCCAGCAGGGAAAAGAGATTCTCTAGCTGGATTATGGCTGGTGGATAAATGGTCAACAGTGGAGGGGGACTGTTGATGGGTCCCATCTCTGGAGCATGGTTAGTTCTGGTGGATCTGTTGGGGCTAATGGGGATGTGAGAGACCTTGAGAGAGCACCGGTTGTGGGGGAGTGGGGTGAGGTATCCCGTTATTTATGTTTACAATGGCAGCTCGCATGGCCCTGTGAAGGACGGTCATGTCAGGGGGAGGGATGGGTTAAAAAGGAAGAGGAAATTACAAGAAGATCTCAAGAGAAACCTGGAGCGGCAGGAAAACAACGAAGCAGTAACGTGCTGACGATGATGGAAAGGAGGAGGAACGCCAGTGAGCTAAAGGCAGCAGAGCAGCCGTGGGGAGGTGAGGGACGCAGGGTGGTTGAGGAACATGGAAGTTGCAAAGCACGATATCATTTATGCTTTATGCAGAGATAACAGTAGATTTGAGTATAATTAACTTAAAAGTCAATACTGCCCTTTACGTGATAGGAACATAGATCTGCAGAGAAACAGGCTTCATTATTTTTCCTCCTTACAGAATGACCTGCTATCAGGGAGAGCCACTCTTTGCCTGGCTCTTGTAAGGTACTGGAGGTGACAACAACTGTCCATTTTGGCAAAAAGGGAAAAGGTTATTTTAAATGGGCTGGAGCAGATGTTGTTTTCTTTTGTTCCTCCAGAGGAAAAAAAGACAAGAGCACACAAATGGAGAGCGAGAGGGAAGAGCTGCGGAGACAGAAAACACAGCGGCTGTTGTGGTGCTGACTCTTCCTCTCTATCTCATTGTGAAAGAAAGGGCACAGCGCACGCTCTTATCGTTTCCTCTGAGATTATTTGTACCAGCATTCAGCTGTTCAGGGCACTGCTCAGCCTTTCTGAGCACACTCCCAGCACTCTGACAAAAACGCAATCTTGGCTGCCTAATCCAGACTTTGAAATAGGGGCACAAGCAGACAGAGGAGAGAAGAGGAAACAGGGAGAGGGAAGAAAGAAAATAAGAAGTAGAAGCCCAGCTGGGTGGAAATGAAGATTTCAGCCAGATACTTTCCTTCAGTTTCCCTGACTAAATAATTTTTTCCAAGATCAAGTGGAATACACCCACCTTAGTAACTTAGTGATTGCTGGGATACGAGATGAGCCTGAGCAGGGCAGCCCTGATGGTAACAGCTTCCCTAGAGGTCTCTCTTCCACACCCAGTGCCCACTGCAGACCCCAAATGGGCAGAAACCCCCTTCACTCATAATTTTATCCTTTAATAACGACCCTCTAGTTTGCTGCATGAATTTAACAGAACCCTGAGCCTGTGACAATAGGCCTTTTGCTCCAATCAATTCCATGTATTTTTAATACTTTCATTACTTCTATTTTTAAAAAAAAACTTGTGTGAGGGACTGAGTTCAACCCCATGTAACCCCAAATACCTCAAAAGTGTTGATTTCCACATTTTCACCCTGCTTTATCAAACCGCAATCAGTCCTGCTCTAATTTAACGCAGTGGAGCGTCGCAGCTGCTGCAGTTTTGTACCAGCATTCACAGCCACAGCTCCTGTCCCCGCTGTAGGGATGCCGGGGAGGGTGGGCACGGCGCTGCTGGGAAGCTGATTCAGCCGTCACACTCTAATCCGCTGCAGCGTGCAAGCTCCCAGAGAGTGGTCACCTCTCGTAGGACAAGCTCTCCTTGTGCCGGGCCAAGCTGCCGCAGAGCCCCCATGGCCGGCAGTGGGAGAGGAGAAATCACTGCGTGTACCCTGCATCCGTGCTTTCGCAGGGGCTCGGGGCAGGGAGCCCGCAGAGTTATTGCCCTGGCTGGCACAGCAGCCATCCCCAGCCACCATTCTCCCCCACAAGCTGAGGGATGAGCTCTGTGCTCGGTGCACAGAGCAGACGTCTACCCCAGAAATGCCAGGGAAGGGATTGCAGGGCACCAGGGAAGAAAACAAGCTGCTATTGCCAGCTGCCTTCAGACAGAAAGGGGGCAGGCAGACCCTCCCTCTGCACCGCAGCTTCCCTCCGCCCCGCAGCACAGCAGTCCAGACACTAACGAAGGAGAGAAACCATCCCTGTCTCTCCCAGTCCCAGGAGAGGGTCTGAGCCACGGGGCTGCTCACAGGGCTCTTGCAGCTGTGCCAGAGCAGAGCCTGGGCCCAGCACAAGGGGAGACGGGAGAGACGTTGCAGAATGAGGATGTCCCCTCGCTTTGATTTGCAAGAGAGCATGGCTGCCGATGTGTTGGAGGTGGGTTGGATCCTGTCGTCTGCCGTCCCTGCAGGGAGACGCATGGGCACGGTCTTAGCATCACGCTTTTGGCTTTAGGGCGGCAGTGCCTCCACACACACACAAACTTCAAGTATCCATCGGATTTTCATTTCGAAAGCCAAGGTGCTTCTTTTGGTAAAGTTTTAGCTAAGGAGGGATTTTCAAGACTGTGGTTTTCCACTTACCAGGGTACGGATCTGCCCCTCGCTGCCCATGTGCTCTGTCTGCACAGTGGGTGCAGCATCACCCAAGAAATCTCTTGCTGCCTGTGCCTGGTGTGTGTGATTGTGGCATTTTGTTCATTGTGTTGCATGACAGGCTGTTAGGGTCCCAGCTGTTAATTCCTCTCTCCCTGCTTTTTAATGGGGTTAATTCCACCTCAGCCACGCCAGCAGAAATACTTACTGTAAAAGTACTAATGCGAGGAAAAATAAGTTGTTAAAATATTGACCCTGAAATACAGCGTGAAGTAAAGAGAGTCTCCTGAGAAAGCCTCCTCTGCTGCATTTTATTAAACAAAAATAACTTGGAGACGCTGGAGAGTCAACTATTTGCCCAGACCTCAGTGAAGAGATTTGATTTTTATTCTTCTTTTGCTGCTGCTCCCTTCGCTTCCCCGTGAAGGAGGGAGGGTAAAAACACCTCCCCAGGTTGGCAGGATGGTCCTGTTCAGACCTGGACCCAGGGTCCAGGCAAGGGAGCTGACAACTGAGGACGCCACTGGGTATGGTGGGATAAAAGGGACAGGAGCAAAGAAAGCTGGACAGGCCTTCCACATCACGCAGTGAGCCACCTGCATGAAGTCACCTGAAGGACTGACATCTTAAACCCCAGGACATTTTATACATCTTAACTTTATGCCAACAAAACTGAAACAGAGATAAACAGATATTTGCCCCCACTCCATGTAAACTTTCATATGATGAATTGATTTGGTCTTTGCTTTTGCTTTGGAACCGTCATTTTTTTTTAATAACCTATGTGTTGCTTCAAGAGAAGCAACATCAGTTGAAGGACTGTTAAAGCTGAGGAAGACAGGTAGACGAAGAGCACACCAGCCCAAGGATGAAACCAGTAGTCCTTGACAGAACTTAATTATTACTGAAATAGAACCAAATCTTAACAGATTTTTTTAATGCAATTTTTTTAAGGTATAGAGCACAAGAATTAAATGAGTGTTATCTAGAGGTTAAAGTGTACTGGTCTCTCTAGATTGTCCCCAGATCCCCAGAGATGACACGTGTGATAGTGGGAGTTTAACTGCAACCACTCACAGAAGGACACCACTCTATTTTAGTCCTCAGGGTCATTTCTTGCCCTTCTGTGGAAATACCCATTTTAGGTCTCTTTGCTTCTGACGCCTCAGACAGCCCTTAGTCCCATTCCCAGCACTTGGAGGATCTCTTTGAGGAGTGTGATGACAGAATAAAGGCATTGAAGGTCCCATGAGAGGTCATCTAATCCATCTGGTTATCTAGTCCATGCAGGAGGATCGGCTCTACGTTACAGATGTAAAAACTTCAGAGCCAGACGTGGAAAGAATAAGGAGCAAAAACAGGTAGAGTGAGGCATCCTGTAATTTCTCTGCTGTTGCAACACCAGTTGGGGATACAGCACCTGTGCAAGTTAAAGGCAGCTTTCCAGAGTTGCTGCATCCATGCTGCATGCTAAATGAACCCCCAGGACCTCTGTTGTAAGCTTCTCACCTTGCACCAGCGCTTCCATCAGCACACCTACAAATGGGGACAGACAGCAGCATGGTGGCTCCTCAATAGCTGATAGATGAGCACGAAATGTGGGTAATAGGGCAACCCACATGAATGCCTTCAAGCCTACTCAGAAACGCAACGACCAGCTCAAAGAAAATGAAAATCAGGCAGCTCTAGGAGAATTTCAGGTATATTAGGATGCTCACCCAAAGGAGGACTCATCTGCAACTTGACTTTGGAAGGTTACTCTGGAGAAATGATTTGTGCCGTATTCGGGATGGTCGGGATGTTGAAGTGAGGTTCAGCCCATTCCCTTATTAAATAAGAAGTTGTTAGTAGATTTTCAAACTACCCAAACATCAATTCAACCCGAGACCTGAAGTGGGAGGCTGGTCTTCCTTTCTCACACATCAGCCGGCCAAACCCTCAGCTGCAGTTGTCCAGGTGGAAAGCACGGCAGCTACCCATTTCTTGGTGGTCAGTTTAAAATAACAGATTTCAAGAAAAGCACAGGCATTATGTTTGCCCCCTGCTTTTCAAAATGGACAGCTGCTTATAAGTCAGTTAAAGCACTTTTTTTTTTCTCTGTCCAAATTACTTATTTCGAAGGTTCTAACCAAATCTTTGTAGCCCTCATGTGCAAGAATTGCAAGAGCGCTTTTTATTTAGGTGACAGATAGAACAAACATCCCCAGGAGAGCTGGGGAGCCTGGGCTCCTACAAACATTAGCACAGGGGTTTCCATGGGCCAGCGTTGCCTGAGACCTTGCAAACGATGTCCAAAGAAGCTGAGACACATGCTGCAAAGGAGCAGCTTTCCTCCTGGACGCATAGTGTTGCCAAGAAAAGGACGTTCTGTTCTCCGCCACCTCTAAAAACAAAACTGATTCTGTCATCTCCATGTTTGTTTAGCTACATCTGATATTTTTAAATTGTTTATTAAATACAGTGGCGATTTAATTGAGTGTTTGTAATAGCATGAGAGCTGTGCCATTGGCTTGAGCCAAGAGCCAGAAGGCACGCAGAAAAACTTCCCCCATCGCACTGCTGCTGCCAGGCCTCCATGGCTTGCAGAAAATCCCCTTACGATCACTAAACCTCCGTAATGCCATTCCCCCACCGCCAACAACTGGGATAAAACTGCTGTGAGACGTTGTGTCAGAGTCTGAACTCAAGCACAAAGGCACTCTTTAATTTCACCATAATTGCCAAAAATTGTTTTCCAAATCCTACCGTAACCCCTATATAGAAAAAGTCCATGTAAAAATCTTCTCTCCTTGCTGCATTTACCAAAATCACAGAACTCGTGCTGCAGGACTATTGCACTGGAAACTATTATAATGAAAGCTCATTAAATTTCATTGCAGAGGTGACCAAACATGAAATGTATACAGCAAAACTTTTTCAAGGAAAAATCTCAAAATATCCAATTTCAGGAAAATGAAATGCAAGTGTTTCCGTCTGGAAACCAAAGAGAAGGTGTAGTTTTACAATGCTAAAAAAATACCAGAAAATACAGAAATCAGCTTTGTAATAATGAAATAAAATCATTGCACATTAAGTGACTGCTTACACAAAATACACTAAACAAAAACAATGTTAAAATTAGAATATTAAGACATAAATCCAGAAAAGGGGAATTCTAAAGTAAGTCAACTCTTTGCTTAATGCAATTACACAGAATCACAGAACGGTCAGGGTTGGAAGGGACCTCTGGAGATCATCTAGTCCAACCCCCCAGCCAGAGCAAGGTCACCTACAGCAGGTTGCACAGGACAGTGTCCAGGTGGGTTTTGAATGTCTCCAGAGTCAATGACTCCACCACCTCTCCGGGTAGCCTGTTCCAGTGCTCTGCCACCCTCAAAGTAAAGAAGTTCCACCTTACTTTAAGATGGAACTTCCTATATTCAAGTTTGTGCCCGTTACCTCTTGTCCTATCACCGGGCACCACTGAAAAAAGACTGTTCCCATCTCCCTGGCACCCTCCCTTTAAGTATGTATAAGCATTAATAAGATGCCCCCTCAGTCTTGTTTTCTCTAGACTAAAAAGCCCCAAGTACCTCAGTCTTTCCTTGTAAGAGAGATGTTCCAATCCCTTCATCATCTTTGTAGCCCTTTGCTGGACCCTCTCCAGCAGTTCCCTATTAAAATGACAGTTTTCCAGAAAGATACCTTATTCCCAGCATGTTTTCTTTCTGTGTACCAGACTGTAGAGTAAGAATGAATAAATGATTATTTACACAGTTTAAGTAATGCTCCGTATCTCCCATTCACAGATAAATATGTGGGACTCAAGGCATCCAGCAGTACGAACAAGTTACCAGGACTGCATTTCACTATGGCTCTCTCTCTTCCCATCACCCTCCATGGTCCAAAGTCACTTCTGCAGGGAAATCGGTGCCATTTGTGCCCCCCCACACACACCCCATGATTTCCCCACAACCAAAAGCAAATAACAAGCAACAGAAACTGTGTCACCTTTCTCTCCACTGTTGCCCTTCCACATGGAGAGGAAGGGTGGCTGCCTTACCCTGGGGCACAGAGAGGTTTGTCTCTCAGGTCCCCCTCCCAAGTGCTGCTCATTGTCCACCCACAGCAAAGGTTCACAGCTGAGCTGGAAAGTCACATGGACACTGGTCCCTCTGTGAGGCTTGAGGCCACTCATGGCAGATGTACCTCAACAGTGCCAGGGGAAACCCTGAAGAGAGAAACAAGAAGCACCACAATTTCACCAAAACAGAGTTGAAGAGCCTTCATGGGTGACATCTCACCCCTGTTGATGGTTGAGCACTGGCCTGAGCTACCAGCACTAGAAGTCCTCAGCCACCACTGTAGAGCTGTGCCTGGCCCTTGATGGAGCAGTGCCTGGCCAGGAGGCGAGGGAGCCCAGCCTGAGCTGGAAAGGGAACCTGAACCACTGCGGCCAGAGAAGCTGGTCTCCAGGAGGCCTGGGCGTCAAAGTGATAGCGGAGAGGAAAGGGAGCAAAATGGGGACAGAAGTGACAAGGGATGCATGTGCCAGGTGCCAAAGGAAACAAAACAGGAGGACAGCAGGAGAAATGTGTGAAAGCAGAAAGGATGGAGGAGGCAAAAATTGAGGAAAGGAAAGTGAAACAAAGGAAAGTACTTACTCTATTTGAGGAGGAGGCACTGGCCCCTGGAAGACTCCCAGTTGGACAAAGCCCTCCTTTTGTTTCCAAATTCCCCATACAGAAATGTGGATAAGAAAAATTTTCCTCGTGCTCCTGATGAAACAAATTAGGATGTGCCCTATAACAAAAGCTACTGAAGCAAAGTCAGCACTCACACAAGAACAAAGGGGTCTGAGATGGCCACGAATGCATTTAAGGTGGCAGCGAGAAGCGTGGCTCTGGGGTAACAAAAGGCAGGAGCTTAATTCAGTATGAAACAGAGCTTGATGCATTCACGAAAGGGATTATATGGTGTGATCACCTACACAGACAGGCAACTTCTTTCCACAGTCCCAAAGACCCCCACCTCTAGTCCCGCATCCCTCTGTGCCTTCTGCATCTCACTTTCATCAGCCTCTCGGGCTTTCACGGACCCAGCAGCACTGCGCTTCAGAAGGACAAATACACAAAACAAATTTAGAAGCTGTTCATGCAGTGACATACATATTTATACTCTTACACCGATAAGACCAACTTTTTCACTTAGGAATATAGGGCCAATCAAGGGCTGCGAGAACACATACAGATCCATCCCAAAATAATGCTTTCTGTATATTTCAGGAATGAGCCTTAACTATACTTAGGATAAGGAATTTGTCTTCATGTGATGAGCGTGACCTCATCATCTGCAAAGGGAGAGGTTGTGAGCAAGCAGACACTCCTCTCATCTGCAAGGTCCAAATCACCAGTATATTTTGTATATTTAAAGTACTGATCTGGAACCCATTGCCGTAGCGTCTGAGTGCCTCATAGTCTGCCTAAAAATAAACAAATATCAGTTACCCAAGTGGGTGACTCATAATCATACGTGAGCCCCCTCCAGTGTTGGCTGGTTAATTAACTTGAAGTCTGACTAACAGATGATCCTCAAACTACCATCAAACCACTTTAATTAGTATGTGTAAAAGGGCCAAAGTGCACAAAGCTAGAAAACTAATCTCCCCTTCCCTCCTACATCATGTGCTAGAAAAAATCCCTGTTCTCAGACCAGAATTCCTATTGACAGGAAGCGCCAATAGAGCTTTTTCTGTCCCACATTCAAAATATGGGCAGAGGGACATTTTTCCATCCTAGCACCAGGGAAAATACACTGGGGCAACCCTTCACTAAATCAGGAACGCAGCATAAAATTCAACCTGCTCTTCAGATACGTGCCGTGATGCCCGTGTAGACTATCGTTAATATGGCTGATAGCTTAACCTCGCCCTCCACACTCCTAAAAAATATAGTCTATCGAGACGATACTTCTGAATCTTGACCTCGTGTGAAATATTTTTTAAAAAAAACATAAATATTTCAAAATAAAAATATTTTTGAATGACTGGAGCCCTTTAGGATCTGATAAGTAGTTTATTTCCTTGAATATAGTTTTCTGTTTTTGAAAACACCTATCTGCATATAGGTATATACACAAACATGAAAATACACACACACACACATAGATGTATGGAAACAGACTCAGCCCAGGGGAGCTTTGCTGGCAAGCACAGGAACCTTTGCCATAACTTTGACTCAGTAGCAGCCCTCTCACTGCCAGCAACATTAGTTTAGTTATCACTCAAAAATGCAGAAAAAAACCAATATCTGTGTTTAATTTCCTTAAAAAGCCACCACACTCAGTTGTTCCAAGAAAAATAAAGTTCACCTTTTTTTAAAACAAAAACCAGATCTTGTGGTATCTCTCCATGAAGTGTTACAACTGGCCACCTTTAAAAGACACTTGAAGCTTAAACCCATGTCATACTCCCCATGCTGGTTGCTTTCCAGTCCAAGCAACTCCTCTGGGCTGGAAAGGGAAGGAAGGGGGATCCCGACAGACACTCCTCATCTATAATCAGCGGCTATAATTGCACTTTCCTTTAGCTGGCTCTAGCATTTTCCAGGCTAAACCCCACCGTTCTCATGCCGGGAAAACTCTTTGGAAGTCAGTACAGAACCGTCGCTCCAAAGTCAATGAGAATTGACTTTTTCAACCTGTCTGCAGGTGCCGGCCACGGTCGCTTTTTGACATCCCTGCATTACACCGGCTTTGTGTGTACAAATGAGTGAAGTTGCTCCCCGGTGACTGACTTGAAGAGACTTATTACTACCGACAGCTGCAGGAACTCTCTTTTTGCTCAAGAGATAAAAATGTGTGTTTTGGAGCCAAAGAAGCAGACAGTCAGAGTAAAACACACTGAAGTTGATGAGAAAACTCCTACCAATTTCAGTGGGACCAGGAATTAACCCCTTCTCCTGGTGGCTAATGGATGCGTGCCGTCCTGCCTCTTGGCTTTGTGGCTTCTCTCGGCAGCCCTGCGGCACACAGGCACGGCAACATCGGGTGTGAGATCAGAGCTGACATCATAAAGTGGTCTCTTATCTACATCAATCCCAACATTTTTCTGTACAGAAATTTATGCCGGCCAGTGCCATCTAATGAATGAGAAGAACATCTGGTCTCATAACCACTTCTATGGGCTCCATGGAGCTGAACTGAGATGACTCTTTAGAGCTAAATCCACACGTACAATACTTCTCTCGGCGTTGCTACTTGGGTGTTCTATCAGCATTTCAAAATGTGTGAAAAAAAGGATAATTCAGGTTTTCACCTTACTTTATTGACTGTGTCAAAGCGATATTCACCAGTGCCTACATAATTATCTAAGTGAGATAATACAACAAACACCTTTCCAGCCACAGGACTGCATCCGTGGATGAGCCGTGCATATTACTTGTATTGTGAAAAATACTGTTAAAGTAAGTAGGGCTTTGTTCTAAGTTATCCTTCAAAAGTTGGGTTTTTTTTGTAGGAGCTATGAAAGTACATTATAACAAATGGAAAAATGTGCTGAACAGGCAAACACAATGCTCACCACAAAACCCAGCCCAAAGAAAAAAAAAATTCCCAACATTGTTTTGTGCGGGTTTTGTTTAAGGGAAAATAATTAGCATGAATAATACAAATAGGCATTTCTCTGACCTGACCGGAATCTGAACAAAGGCAAGAAAATCTTCATGTTGGGTTGTTTTTTTTTTTGCCCCGTTTTATTTTAAGATGCTTGTGAATTTGATGGGATACTTTCAGCCTGATGTTGGAAAAGTGGTAGAAAAAACAGACAATTTCACAGGCTACACCTGACCCTTTTCTCTCCACTGAATGCTTTTCTGGACATATATTTACAGTTTCCTTTAGAGCTTCCTTCTTACTCTAGAAAAGAACCACCCAGAACTACATAGGTAACAAAATAGCTGATTTTACATGAAAGTAGCAGCAAAACTGATTATACAGAGCATATCCTCAAATTTACCCAGGGAACACACTAGAAAAATAGAGACATTTTAATTATTTGGGGGGAAAATAGTGCAATGCTGAAGTTGGTAGCATCCTTTCAGCATTAGCAAAAGCTGACAGTTTGTGCTGGGGGTCAGAATGTTCTTTATCTCTATGTAATGGGGTTTTCTCCTTTAATGAAGGTACATACACCTCCCTCTGCCATTGAGCTGAGGTTTTTTCTTCTTCTGTTAAAGAAAGCAGAAGATGACAAAAAAATTAGAAAACCCCTGGCACTAAAACAAAGGATGAATTTAAAAGACATTCAAACTACAAGTTTTATTTCTGTCTAAAATACGTTGTTTGTGCCAATGTACTCTGTGCATTAATCTGTACATTACACTGCAGTAAAGTGAATTCTGCCATGAACGTTACTAAAGGAAAACAGCTTCTATTGTAACTCCCACCTTGGGGCTTGTATCTGGATTTGTTTTTTAAACAGAAATTTTTTTTCTTACTTTAAAGTTCCTGTGTAAAAAACACCTTCTGGGTTGGGTTGTTGGGTGGGTTTTTTTCCCCTTGATTTCAGCATCTAAAAAGGAATTAATCCCTTTTGCCTGGGTGAAGCCCTGTGGCAGGGTAAGAGCCCGTGCCCAGGCAACTGCCCATCCTCAGGGTGAGCCCTTCCCTTTGGTTCCCTGATACCATGGGGTAAGAGCTCCCCACTTCTCCCTCACCTTCTCTCTGAGCCAGGAGCTCAGAGGTCGTGCTTCATGTGAGTACCTCATCCATTGCTTGTCTGCTAAGCAATTCCTTCAGGATCCAGAGGACATGTCTGGATCCTCCCTCCTTTGTCTGTACCCTGAAGGAAGGAGAGAAATGAGTTGTATCTTCAGAGGGGTTTGGAATGTCCTGTGCTCATCTGGCTATGAAGGATCCATCCTATGCTACTGCTACCAGTGACAGCGCTGTTGGTATCACTGATGGCAGCCAGCTGGATTTCAAAAATCCCTTCCCATCTCTTGTCTCCGTGATTCAGTAACCAGTTAATCCTGCAACACCCGTGCCAGCCTCTTAAGCCTCAGAGGCATGTCCACTCGGTGCCAGAAGTACACATGTCTGCGTGATACTTGGTCCACGCTGCCTGCTTCACTCTCTATCACGGTCCTGAAATACCTGCTGAGCACCAGCAGCACCAGCAAAACTGTGCCAATGACGACACTGGTTTGCACCAGCAGCACATAAACTCAGACTTTGAGCACAATCCTGAGGTATCTCGGCACCTTGGCATGAACCGTGTCCCAAGCTCCCACACCCATCCTCCTTATGAAATGCAAGAAGGAAATTACAGTCTGTCATCTCCCCAATTTCTACCGACCTGTCAGCATCCAAATTTGACCTCGTTAGGGTCCTTCCCCAGGCATATCCATGTTGTTGCTACCTTTCAGCTCAACAGACTTACCCACCGAGCAAACTGGCAGGTCCAGGTCCAAGCACGGGTCTTCTTGAAACTCATTGCACTGGGTTTTGGCCTAGGCAGCCAGACCGACTCTGATGAGCGACAGGGACATCTTCGTCTTTATCACCTGATTATTCATGCCGTGGGCCATCAGTGCTGGTCAGCATCTTCAGGCTACACCAGCGGTTCTCTTGAAAGACTTGTCCATAGGGGACACTTGAAGAGCAGCTGCTCCACTGTTCACCCCTCACCTCCCAACACGCCGTGCCATAATGAGGTCCAACACAGATGTCGGAGAGGTTGTCCTGCCCTTGTGCTTTAAACAAACCCTGAGGCTCAGCATCATGGAGCCCTACTTGGGATCTTCATACAGTGAAACGGACAAGTGCAATCAATCAAAGAAAGAAGTAATACTGTGCACAGCAAAATAAATAAAGGTTTGTTTGCTACAAGCAACATCTTGAAGGTGAGGCTGGATTCTTCCCAGATACCCAGGGAAAGATGAGTTGCTGGCCCTTTCCCTGTCCTAGGAGTGGTAACAGGTCTACGTATTCATGGAATTGAACCACTTGATACTTCTGAGGTCTCCAAAATTTTGTGTAATTTGGTCAAATGAGTTCAAAATCAGAGGTGGACAGATTGACAATATGAGCACGTAATCTCGCTTGCATAGTAACCATTTAGCCCCAGTCACACCCCCGGTTCCTTTCCTGCAGCTCCCTGGCCCTCTGCAGGAACTGAGGGTGGGACAGCAGAAGGACATGTGCCGCCTGGACCGTGTCACTCTGGGAACTTTTCCTGTGGGCTGAACAAGACCACAGCACAGCAAAAGGTGTGTGTGTCATACACCTCAAATGGGACACCTCTACGTGGGCACGTAACCATTTCTATTCTTTCCCTGCTGGCCCACTAATGCCAGGGGGACCGTTCACAACAGAGATAGGGACTGCTACACAAGCACTAACATCCAGCAAAGGCTGGGGTGGTCAGATAGAGACAATCAGGCTTCAAATCACCACCACAGGACCTCCTGGAGCTCCTCTGACAAAGCCCTTGGTCTCCGTGGCTTAGCTGTTCCCATGAAGATAAAACTACTCCCTTTCTCCTACTTGCACTTGTCTGGCTCTCTCAGTAACTGCAGGGGTTCAAAAAGCATGCAGGGGAGCACCCCAAAAACCTGGGGGTTATTTCTTCCCCCCTTTTTTTTTTTTTTTATAGAAATGCATTTAAATTTGCACATGGTTGATTCATGTTTTTTAAAAAGGTATCTTTTCCTTCCTGAGCATCCCACCTTTCCCAGCTACAAGTCCCATCTCCCAGCAAACACCCTTACGGAAATGCAGCTTACTGCAACTTCCTTTGGCTGGAATATCTCAGACTGGCTCTTGAGAGAGAGCAAATAATGCCAGCAAAGTCCTTTTCGAGTGATACAACTGCATCAGCACTGGGACATTTGCCAGCACAGCTATTTTTTTGGCAAGAGAAGGGTAAAAAGCCACTGCTCCGACCAACATAATGAAGCTGGCAAAACAGAAGCATGGGCCGTTGCATCTCTAATAGCATCTGTCTCCGCTGTGCCCCTTCTGCAGCCCCACTTTCTTCCACCACCACTTACACACACAGTTTCGAGTCGGCCTGGGAAGGGAAAGGATGTACTGCTGTCTCCTCATGCGGGTGAAGCCAAAATGTCTGGTATAAACAGATCCAAAGAACCCGTGGGAGATGCGGACCGCATGCTGGAAGTCAATTCAGTCACTCAGTCACTCATCACCTCATTGAGCCACTAACCCGACAGCATCTCCTCAGATCTCCTCGCTAACTACAAAGCTTTTGTTTCAAAGGAAAATGCTTTGAATGATCTTTGTGCAAAAAAAAAAAAAGATACCGTGTTGGCGACGCGAGCTGCAGTGTTGCCGTTTGGTCTGTGGGGCACTGCTGAAAGCAGCAGACAGCCAAAAGCGTAGCTGCAGCCTGTTCGCTTTAATGAGCAGTGAACTTCATGGGTGAGTTGGGACTGGTTCATCAATAGCGTTATTAAGCAAAGCTCATTTGCCCTCCCACCTTCCGCCTATGACAAAGAGAGAAGTTCAATACCGAACTCCACGCTAACGCAACGCAAAATTACAGTTTAAAGAAGAGCTCAAAAAGGGGAAGCTGGGAGAGGGTGTTTCAACATCAGCCGTAGTCCAGCCTTGCTGCAGTGACCCAGGTGGGCGTCCCTGGGTGAGGGCACGCTGACGGCGTTACATCTCCCATCGGGATGCTTCGGCACAGCAGAGAGCGCAGGGAGACTTGGCACAGCCTGAATGCAACTTCCAGAGGCTCTGCAGGCTCGCACCTCGGCAATCGTTTAGCAAACAGCGCGTGGTGCAGTCTGACAGCGCCTGGAAGGAAACTATGCCGTAGCTACACATGCATGCAAGCAAACCGAGCAACAGATAGGAAAAGCAAAGTATATGCAGCCACATCTCCACTGATGTGCAGGTAAATCCTGATGACAGGCTGTAATCCTTCTTGTTAACGTACCTAAATTTCTTCCTACAGTTTAGCAAGTTGACGCTATTTGGGCAGAATACCACAATCAACATATAAGTTGGCAGGCACGGCAAATTGGAAAGGCTTTGAATAATTTTGATCCAATTCCTAGCTTGAAAGCTTACAGCTTACAAACAGCATAACATGTAACAAGACTGTACATTGATTTCATTAAATAATAGCATTGGGTGGGGGGAAATTGCTCTGAATAGCGGCTTTTAGGAAAATCACTTTATAGTCCATGGTATCTGATAAAAACGTAGTGCTGGCAATCGAGACCAAGGGGAGAAAGAGCTGAATCAGAGGCCCCTGGGATGCAGTGCCAGTCTCTGCTGCAAGGGTGTGGGAATCCTGCAGCAAATTTTACTAATTCTCCTCCAGCCCTGCAGTAGCAGCATGTGACTGCGATCCCCCGGCCCCCGGGCTGCCGCTACAGCCCCGCTCTGCCCTGCGTCCCCGGGAACCACCGCTAAAATCCTGCACGGTGAGATGCGGCATCAATCCTTTCAAGCAGCGCCTGTGCTTGGAGCGGTCGGATCGTGCCACACGGCAAAGCGGTCTGGGTGCAGGCGCTGCATCTGCAAAATGGCACTTCTACCAGATAAATGTTTCTAACCTCTCCTCTGCTCCCCTTACCCCAAATAAGCCTCGGGAGGGAATAAGCTGCTGAGGGTATATCCAAGGGGCTTTTTCCGATACAGTTCTCTCAAGCACTTCATGCATCTCATCGCACCTCCAGCCGGTACAGCTCCGTGGGGCGAGACCAGTGCCCGGCCGCCAGTAAAATGCGAGGGAAAAGCCTTGGATTTGTCAAATTAGCTCCCACTCAGAGCGGCGTGGACAGCATTAGGAACCAGTGAGGCAGCCATTTAACCTCACCATTAAGTCTCCATCAGGCGTCGCCACTGCCCTTGCCAGGGTGGAGCCCAGTTAATTGGGCTTGTGACCTCCCCGTTCCCCGGCTCCTCTCATTCAGAGCAGGCTCGTAAAAGTGCAGACGCTGCCAGCCAGAAGCGCACTATTAGTAGTAATAGTAGTGGCGCTGTTATTATTAGCTAGTCTTTTATTTATTTTTTAGGAAGTCGTACTGCTGGACTGCAGACCTGCCTGCAATGCTTTTCTGAGGGGGGGTTGGGGAGGACAGACTCCCCGGCACCAAACCCATCATTAATCTATTTTGAAAACAAGATCGTGTTTTCCAAATATCACTGCATGACTCGCTCCTGTTCTGCCAACACATTTTTATGGTGGTTTGGGATTTTTAGGGGGTTTCTTGGTGGTGGGGGAAGAGGTTAACGACCGATAAGCGTACTAGCCTGCTTTGCAACGAGCCAGGAGAAGAGTCTGTGCCCTCGCCCCGGCCGTGCTGAGCGAGTAAAGCCCATCTGCACTGGGTGAGGATGGGGTCCCCAGGAAGCCCTCTCCACAGGCTCTGGCTGTAATCCATCCCAGCCGGAGGATGTTCCTGCTTCAATACACAACAATATCTGGAGGCAACGGCATCACCGGCCACGAAGGCGGGAGGTTTGCTCAATTGCACGCCCCGGCAGCGTGGTTAAGCCTCCCCAAAAAGCTGGCATGACTGCTGCCCAGCAAAATGCGGGACAGGATTCTCCGCTGATGCTCTGCAAAGCTGAGCTTTAAGGGCCCCATCCCTTAAACGGGAACAGCTGCTTCTGCTGCAGCACAGCACCCCTGGGCTGCCCCACAAGGCAGACCCCACAGACGGGGGTAGGTTCCTCTGGGCCCCGGCCATGTCTGCCAAGTGCAAAGGTCCCATCTCTGCCACTGGTGGAACTAAAGATGAGGCTCAGCTACAGGCTCCACATCAGAGCTGGTCTGAACAGCTTACAGCACTCAAGAGTGGACCGGTGCTCCAAATCCCAACAGATTTGCCTCATACCTCAGTAAAAACTAGCTCAGGATTGAAAGCTGGTTCAGTCTCTAACCGCTGTTATTTAAGGGAGATGTGTGCTGTCCCCGTAGGAAGAAATGAGGTGGCTGCTGGCAGCCTTCACGGGCAGGAGCAGCAGGGACAGGCGAGGACCAGCAGCCTTGCTGTGAAGACGGTGAGGGAAGCGAAACGCTAGCATTTTAGGTCATAGCTTTGGACCCCCTTTAGGGAACTGCCAGCATGCAAGATGCTGTTTGCTTTCTCCTGAGGTCCCTCAGGAGCTTTTGGGCAATTACAAATGCATGCAGCAGAGCACAAAACCTGGATTCTCCCTGGGACAGACGAGGCAGCCTGGTTCTACATCAAGAGCTTTCAGCAGCCTGGAGGGGCCATGCTCATCGTGAGCCTCTGCGCCTCCCCTGCCTCCCCCCTGGCACTAATATGGGTAAAAGGCACCTGAGCAAGAAGTGAGAGAGGTAAAACCGCAGACCTACAGCTCAGGAAACACAGTCTCTACTTCCAGTGCCACCTTTGCCTCCTGATGATCCCCTACAAGATGCTCGGCTCCGTGCCTCAGTTTCCCTGTCTGTACAATGGGTTAGCAGCCACCCTGCTGGTAGGCTGTCTGACAGGGAGGGAGGGAGGGGGAGCGCTGCGAGTGCTATCACACAGGCACTGCCCTGGGGAGAGGACAGGGGGAAGGGGGCAGGTAGATGTGCCAGCTGTGTAGCAGGAACAGCGGAAAGGGCCTTAGCACCTGGTTTTTCTCAATGTAATAAACAGGAATCCTGGGCAAAGGAAAAGAAACGAATAGTCAGGCGACAAGCCAGGTAGCTGGTGAAGTCACACAACTGGGGAAACTGAGGCAGAGACAAGCTTCAGTTGGGAATTAATTCACTGACACTGGAAAGCACCTTCAGCAGAGGGTCTTGTCCACTCCCAAGACTGGGACAATCCTGGCAGTGAGAAGTCCACGTGCTACTTCTAAATATTACAGAAAGTCCCAGCTGCTGCGGGGAAAGGAGTCCTCCCCCCAGGACAGAGCCAGACCGGCTCAGGAGAACGTGAGTGTGCTGCAAAACAAGTCTCACGGAGAGGCTACTGGGTGCTTTGCTCATTTAAACCGGCGTTGTGCTTATTCATCTTTGTGCAATGTCCCCTGTGATTGCACACGGCTGCATACAATACTGGAGAAGTTAGGAGAAATTCAATTATATTGATTTACAGAAGAAAGAGACAATAACAAATGTAATGGGTAGTTGCTATTCCATATTTTATCGTGAGCCATTAAGACTTTGGTTTCTAATATCCTCTACCTTTAGCGTGAGAATGAAATTAAAACAATCATTTTCAGGATGAGGCGCTTCTCCACGCAAAGCTGGGAGCTGCCAGCTAACCAAGTGTCGACACACATAAATCAAGACCTCCTCAAATCTGGGTGCATTCGGATACTTCGGAAATCAATTCAAGAAGGATCCTCTCAGAAAGGATGCTTCTCGGTATAAAATATGCCAAGCGGGTGTCCCACTCATTGTGCAAATCTGGTTTTAGACTGAATAAATAGACAGCGGGAAACTGAATCTGAGGTGGCTTATATTTAATGTCCATGCTTTGAAGATCCACCTTTTAGTAACTAGGTAGGTGACCGCAGTCTACAGCAGCGAAACAGAAAACTCCAAGTATTAAGCAAAAGCAAGCAGAGAATTGTACTGGTCTGTAGCACATTCCAGGTACCAACTACCAAAACCTGACTGATTTAAGGGAAGACTTAAAAAAAGACAGATTTTTAGGAGAGGTAACAAAATCAGTCATCCAGACCTGACGTTACCAGCTAAGAAACCCCTGGCATCTCCCGCTGTTGGATACGCGTATCACTAATGACACCTTAATGTTCCTGCTGCTCTGCTGCCAGGTGTACAGCTCCACTTCCACGAGGACTAAAGCCCTGAGCCTCTCCTAACTGGGCTTTCCTCCTCTGGCTCACCTTTCATTAAGGACTGCGGTACGGGAAACAAAGTGCAACCAATTCTCCAAACCTCTTCCTTTCAGCAAGTAAAATCTGAAACTACCTCGTTTATAGGTATGCTGCTAGCAGAGGAGTTTCCCTTCCCAGGATTTAAATTCTGCTGGGGACACACAACCAGGCAGCTGCTCTTTCTAACATAGCCTGAAAATGTCTGCTCTTTGTCATGGGCAAGGGCTAAAAAGCTGCTGAGGCACATTCCAGCACTGTAATATTGCTGTAAGTAGAAAAACGATAGAATGCAACTCTGGCTTCTTGAGGTAGAGCATTTTTATGTTAATTGTAGTTTAGGAGCCCTGCTCAATAGTTCAATGAATGACCATTTGTTTGCAGCATCTTAAGCTACGACTGCATGCAGTTTATGGCAATTCAACAGAGTATTTATAGCCGAGGTTAATAATTTCCCTGCAGTTTTTCTTAGCTCCTTGCTATCATTTGACACCTTGAATGGCTCCTCCCCACCCACTGCCGGGACTGAGCAGTGAACTGCTGCCAGAAAGGCAGTGATGCCTCCTTCAGCATGCTCCTGCCTCAGCTGAATGATGGCAACAACTTTTACCCAGCAAAAACATTGGTCCCTGTTCCCAGAAATCAGTCTCGGGGTCGTACATCGCTCTCCCTGACTCCATCAAGGCTGAACACTTCCCAAAAGAACCCCCCCCCTCAAAGACAACAGGGCAGCCTGTGCCACCGCTGTGCAGAGGCTGGTGGGACCCTTGGGCAGCTCCCATGGGACATGAGGAAGACTGCCAACCCACCCAGCCGTCCTCCGGTGAGCAGACCAGGGCGCTGCTTGAGCCCGCAGCTGTCTGGCACTTCTCCAGGTGACGCTTGCTTGCTTTTTTAAAAGCAAAGCTACCCACAGCCGGGTCCCCACCAAGGGTGGTTTCCCCAGCCCTTGCTTTCTGCACGAAGCCTGGAGGCACCTCATTGTCCAAAAGCACCGGTAGGTGGAAAGTGGCTACCTGAGCCCTGCATCCAGACCCTTCCCGGAGCTTCGCCCTGCAGGAGGCCTCCACAGGGCTTGTGGTTTCTACCAACAAACTCCTTTCCCTGGGGTGGGAAGAGCCCAGAGGGCAGCTGCCTGGATGGATGGATGGATGGATGGCTTCAGTGCCTCCACCTCCTGAAGGATGCACAGCTCCTGCGGGGCAGGTCACAGTGGGCTGGCTCTGCCCAAGGCTGGGGTTCATCCCATTGGGTCCCTCCCACGCTTTCAGACCATCTTTGGGGAGAGAGGGCATGAAGTTTGGGTGGAGGTCAGGCGGGAGGGAGGAGGCTCTGAGGCATCCCTGGGGTGCAGGGCTGCGGTGTGAGGGGAAGTGGCAGCTGCACAGCTTCCCTGGGGAGCAGCGAGCTGAGAGACGAGTTTCAGTGCCAGTTTCAAAGGCACACACTTCTCACAATTAACCCTCTGACCTCCCAGCATGCCCTGGGCCAGCCTGCTGCCACTCTCCTTGGCATTTCAGGGGCTCAGAACATCCTCTTTGAGCTTTACAACAGGGCTACAATGCACTAGCTGTGTCTCCAAGCAGGAGGAGGGAGCAAGAGGAGCAATGGAACTGGATGATTTGTGGTATCAGGATGATTTGCAGTATCAGACAGACCCTTCTGGAGACCATCAGTCCAACCCCTGCTCAGGTCAGCCAGAGCAGATTCCTCAGTGGGGCTTTGTATACCTCCGTGTTTGGGGATGCTACATCCTCTCCGGGTGCCCTGTTCCTGTGTTTGACCACCGGTAACATGCAGGCAGGCTGGGATTTAATCTCAGTCAACATCTGAAAACGTCATCGAAGCCATCGAAGCAGGTCTCCTTTTCTGTGTAAAACCCATACCCTCTGCAGGGCCCCCGGTCCAGCTCTGCTCCCTGGGAGCCTTCACCACCTCAGAAGCACGATCACATCAGCACAGGAGACTCAGTCTCCCAGCCAGACCCACTCCCCCCTCTGAGTTCACCATGCATGTGTTTGATAATTCACAGATTCAAATATCCTACCTTTTGCCATTTAACCTTTGCCAGCAAAGTTAATTTGCAGAGGCAGATTGTGAGCTCTGTGGGACAGAAACCACATTTTTCTACTGTGTTGTACATAGTAACTGTTTCTATGTAATATTCCATAGAAATAAGAGTCTTTATAGGACGGGCTAAATATAACAGCTCTAATGAAGTTACCTCTGGTCTTAAAGATAACACGCTGCCTTCCAGCCTGCAGGGCTTCATCACACACATTGTTCCCCTTCATCAAAAATAGGGGAGTGGGATGCCTGTTTTTCTGTCCTCAAGCAGCTTTGCCTGCCTCCTCTTTGGCCTGGGAGCCACTTCAATACAGTCTTCGCTTTCTAAATGTCACACGGTGACCACTAGGAAACGTCACAGCCTGCCTTTGCCACCTCCTGCCGCCCAGACCACTTCCCAGCTCTGTCCCACCACTCCTCTTCAACATCACCCCTGCTATTGCAGGAGCCCTCTGCCCCAGCCTTTCTTGGCATCTCCGTCCCTCACCAATTCCCAGCACTACCCAAATCTCAGCGGAGACAGGTCTGCCACCTTTTGCTATGCTCATTTCTTATTTCCAGTTACTATCTGTAAAACTGAGGAGGTAAACCTTATAAGAAAGAAAACAAAATTATCCCCCAACCTCAGGATGAACAAAACTGAGCATTGCCTGGTTAGATAGGGCAGAATTGAAACTTCCCTTTAAAAGCTCACAGCACAGTAACTTCAAAACCCAGAAAACTTTGACGACCTCAGCAAATCATGCCTATGAATTAGGCTGCTCATCTTGGTTCCTACTTGCAAGTTACACGGCATCACACGCAGCGCAGCCACACAGCCATCCAGGTTCAAAAGGTGCGGAATCACCCCCAGGGTTGCAGACAGTAACGGCAGACAAGGGATTCCTGCCCAGCCCAAAGAACGGGTGTTTTGGATCACTGCGCCCTAATGTGTAAAGTTATTAAATGCATATGTTGGGACCATCTGCTCCGAGAGCTGCAGCGTGAGGCCGGGGGAAGCTGCCTGCGTAGCTCGTTGTCTCTAGCTGCTTATCTGGAACCCGAGTCACAGTTGGCTGGTGGTCCAGAACTGAGAAGCAAAAGACACCCAAATCAAATGTAGTCAGCTCGAGCACCGCTTTAGCATTTCACTAATGGGCCGCCTTGCTTAAAAT